>NC_072465.1:4829578-4950501 GCF_027596085.1 Anoplopoma fimbria
GGATAGGGTGAAAAGTAATTCCAAACATGAAAATTGTTGAAAGTTCTTTGGGGTTTTTTTACTACAAAAAATAAACTAAAAACGTACGTCTTAAGTGCACTCAGGTACTAGTAAAAGATATGCCACTACTGCACCACAGATGCAAATACTTGAATTCCTTAAATAATGAAGTGTAAAGGAAAAGGAAAGTAAGAAATAAATGAACATAGAAATGGCATACAGCCCAGTCATCTCTTCTGTTACACCTCTTATCTGCTTGTTCAGTCTCTATTCCCTTGTATCTCCATCTTCATCAGTGAGGCATGCTGGGTCCAAAGCCAGCAGGGATTTCCGACTCCGGCATCATGACAATAATGAGCCCGGCTCTGATTGGTTCACGCAGTTGATTTCGGTTGTATATGCAAATCGGGGATAACACAAGATTGGCATCATGCAGCATGGTTCATCAGTCTAGAGGGAGCTACAGAGTTATGGCGTGTATCCCTCTGCTATTATGGTGCTAATGCTTCATCCTTCGCACCAGCAGCATCTTCAAGGGTTGTTTTTCATAGCAGGGAAGAATAAAGCACTTCAAATATCTACTTCTGCTTTTGAGCGGCAGCGGATACAGCAGAAATATGCAGCATCAAAAACACAAATGTGCCTTTAGATCTGTGTTATATCGACAGTGAGGAGGAAAAAGACTCAAAGACACAAGCCTCCATTCCTGGATCAGAAAACCAGCTCTGGCAGAGGAGATAGTGGTTGGTGATTTTACGGTGAGGGACTTGGATGAAGTCACACCAACTATAATTACCGGTGCCACTGATCAAGTGGACATAAGATACTACTAGCTTTTACACTATGGAGTCAAGAAACTTTTCCTCTGCCTGATCAGACAATATTTAAGAAGCAAACACCGTGCTGACTAGAATGGATGGGGGGCGGCCGACTTTGTATCAACTCACTGCTCGTTATCAGCTTGGGAGGCAGGCCGAGAGGTCCATTGTGGGATGAAGAGGGATGATGTGTGATAAAAAAACGATAAAAATGAGTTCGGTTCCAAGGAGGGTATGAAGGAATCAGCCTGCGCAGCCGATATCGGTCAAAAGGCAAGTGGAACTGTGCTCGGATTAGGCTGAAATAATCAGGGTTAATGAGATAACCATCCTAAGTGTCTGTGTGAGGCAGCTATAGTCACAATCTAAAACTGAGCATGCCTGCGAGCTGGGACAGTATCTCAATCTGACCTCACCTAATGGTTTGTTTTTTTTATGAAGAAGTTAAAAAGAAAAGAGACACTCTTTGGAGCCACAATAATGTTCTGTGGGATCTCACGTAAAACAATAGTGTGCAAAGCCGACGTATCATCAGGAAGTGAAAAGAAAAGGCTCACATAAATGCCAGGAAATGGAGACGACAGTAGAGCAGCGAATGAAAAGACATGAAGGTAAGGAATGACAGAGTTAAGGTTAGAACAGTCGTGGACTCACAAGGCACGGCGTGGCGGTAGAGGTTGTCTCGGATGGTCTGCTGCAGTTCGTGGTCAGCCGAGGATTTCTGGAAGCGCTGGCTCAGGTAATGCTTCAGGTCCTTGTTCAGCTTACTTCCTGTCATTGCGGAAAACACAAACACGGAAGCTTGTGGTAACTGCATCAAAACAACAACAACAACAACAACAACAACAACAACAAATAAAGGCCGGCAGACATGAGAACATCACAAGAGTCAAAATGGCGCTGTTGTAATTCCCAGTGAAGTGTCAAACGGCCACACAGTCTGGCTCACACACACACACACACACACACAAAAATACTGACGTTTATCCTGCAACTAGAGCAGAGCTAGGTGCTGAGTACAAAGCTGTGAATTGTACACTTGCCATTGTCACTCAGAGGGGTAGCTGGCTGCAGGCTCTCCCTCTCCAAACCAGCCGGGGCTAGCCAAAAAAACCTAAGACTGCTGGCTCTACGGCTAGCACTGTGAATCAGCCCTCCTACCGCTACGCCATCTGGACCTCAGACACACATTAGGCTACTGAAGGGCAGCGCGGCTGGAAAGTGACCATTTGTGTGTGCGTTCGGTTCGAGTGTGTGTCCGTGTCCGTTACAGTGAGTGACCACGATACAGGCGGTGCTGCATGTGTGCAAACGCAGCACAAACAGTATGACAACAAAAAGAGAAGATGTATGATGTCACACAAATAGAAAAAATGAGAGAATTTACCTGATGAATATGACAATGCCGTGATCTAAATTCAATAACAGTACTGCTCAAGGCCACAACAAACATCTTATCACGTTCCATATTAGTGCGTGTCCCCTTATTTATTATCATAATGATTTATCTCCCATCTTTGCATGGCTGCTGAGACCATTTTTAGTTGTCTTGGGCAAACAACCAGTCATAGAAGGCCCTGGATCCTGTTTCCATGGAAACTGTCTGTGTGTGTGTGTGTGTGTGTGTGTGTGTGTGTGTGTGTGTGTGTGTGTGTGTGTGTGTGTGTGTGTGTGTGTGTGTGTGTGTGTGTTTAATGAAATGATTGAGATTGTTAGCATAGTACAGAAGAGTATTCTGCACTGGTTGGCAGAATGATTGTAGGCTCATTAAATAAAAAATGCTATTAAATGAAAACGTGCACATTCCACAGACGTGATATTGCTGCATTTTTATTTTAATGTGACCCAAGATGTCTCTCATATCAATAAAAGTTACAATGCTGGGAGGGATGCAAAAATGTAATTATGGTCACCCTGCTACTTATCAGATTGTCAATGTCTGGTTTGGAAGCTGTCAGATACACACTGAAATTAAGTCGGCAATTTCCAACCCTGGTGGAAAACTGTTTTAACGAATGGTTTTGAAAAAAACAAAAACATTTACTGGTATGCTTTTGACAAATAGTATTGTCCTAAAATGTCAAATCTCTAAGACAAATATCTAAATACTTGAATTTTGTTTCTTTAAAAAGAAAGGATGAATTGTGTTTTTGAAAGCAAAGCTCTCAAATGAAATACATTTTTTCTTTAAGATGTTTATTCCCGGGCTGGATAATTGTATATTTTATTAAATAATATTGTTAAAGAGTATATCTGTTTTTATTACTTGTTAATATCACAGTTACTGTAAGAGATTAGACTTTTCTAAAAATGTATTGTGAAGTTCCTTCTCATGACTCGAGACAACTTAAGTGAATCCAGGTAACGAGTTCCTTATTTGATAAAGCATAAATAGTCTCATAGTTAATAGACGATGTGGCAGTTTGCTTAACAGTCTGAGAGGTGAGTTTGAGTCATTGCCCCACCGTCTCAGCCCCTCCTGGGAGGAAACTCCCCTCCTGGCCCGGTCCCATGGGTGTGTTGTAATCCTCACAAGCCAACACAGAGAGCCTGACGTACACCCTATGTGCTCTACCACTTACTGGAAGGCAATGGACAACAAGCTGTGTTACCTTGTCACAAAAATACACACTGTTGACTATCAGTCACAAATGTTGTCGCCTTATGGATAAGTTGATTTAAACTTCAGATATGTAAAACTAAGTTCCTCCATCATACAAAAGCACCACTTTAAATGTGCACCACAGATGTGCTCAGAAGTTTCTTGGAAACAAGTCATTCAGCATAAAAAAAAAACCTATTCTATTTCTAAATTAATCAATATCCATAGAAATCTTAGTCGACTGAGACAAAGACCAATTGCTTCCATGTGTTTTGGGTCTGTATACATTTACGGGCTTAATTTTGAGGTTTTTGTACTTTTTGTTAATCAAACTTTGGCTTGCTTATGGGCGAGTAGTATTATGACAAATGGTACATGGGCAGACAATGATAAGCTATTTGATTTCGATGAGTGAGCTACATAGTTTGGGTATTTTTCGTCATTCACAATAGAGCGAGCTAAGGGGATGCTGACTAAATTTAATAAAGGAACGAAACTGACTGAGTGGCTGAGTGCTTTGTATAAAAGCCAATTCTTTGGTGGGTACAAAGTTCTTAGTACCTCATTCAGTAAAAGGAAAAGGGAACAATATAAAAAGTTAATTTTGAACAGTGGACTTTATGTGAGTAATGAGTTAAGAAAGCTAAGTGAGGCCTCCTGTGCGGTGGCTCGATTACTGCCGTGCAAACAACAGCACCTCAAGGAGCTATTACATAAGCTTTAATCCAGTTCTGTAGATTCTGTCCTCCTCTCACCCTCTCTTTATGCTCGCCTATCTTGAAGAAAACAACATTGTTTTAATGAAAATGAGCGTAAATCCTTCAAAGGCAGAGCAGTGTGAATGAGGGGGCCGTGAAGGAGCCGCTGCATTGATGAATGAGGGGAAGGTAATCACTTAGGGACGTGTCGATTCAGGGGATAGCGCTATCTGTCCCCCCCGCTGTTTTTGACTACATTGCAGTCACGGAGTGCTGACACGGAATATCTGGATGTTTACTGATCAGCATCTGGTATGGATGTATGGTATATAATAGTAGATGATGAATGAAGGAAGTCTTTGGGCCAGGGTAATATTTTGTGGATCTTTAGGTCACTAGCAGCCAACCCCTCTTTCCTCTGGCCTGCACTCATATTGTGATTTTTTTTTACCCCATTTTAAAAAAAATGCACACTACCTTGATCAGTGTCCTCAATGACCTCACAAGGAGTGTAAGATAACTGCACACTAGCTTTTCATTGGCTTGCACTGAGGTGTTAGCTGGGACCAAAGTATGCAAGAGGCAGCCCACCAAACATAATATGTTGTTTCTGGTCTGAGGTCAAATGCCTCTCCACCACATTTCCTTTTCTCTTTTCTCTTTCCTGTCCACTACTTAAAATAACAGCAGACTACTGTAAAACCGCTCTCCTTTAACTGCTAAAGTTCAGTCTTTTGGTTGGCTCCAAATTTGGTCCACATTGGTTCAACTGCAGTACAAATAGAGTTGACTGTGTTGTCTATTATATCACTATCCTGTGGATGCTTCACCAGCAACCTGTCACCCATCTCATGTGCGAGAAGGTCAATAAGATCATCACTCACCTCCATTTAAGCCCTTAAGGCAGCTAGTCAGCCCCTTCAAACCAATGGCGAGTATGTTAACACCATAAGCCTATTAACTGCTACTTTGGTGCCTCGCTATGTTTTGGTATTGTGTATAGGACACAGTAGGGGGGTTCCATTTAACAATATGAGATTGTGAACGATTACAAATGTCTCCATGATCTGCCTTTACAGAGATCCGTCAGTTGCAGTGCTATGGCTCAATGGTATCATCTGCATTAAGTGGTGTAGCTATAAGCACAACTGCTCTATTCAAATATCCCAGAATGCAATAGTCGCTATCTCTACTTTAGGTAGCCATCCCAAGAGATTGTCACCATTTAGCGGTCTGTTATTGGTCGTTTGAAAGCTTTGTTTCACCGACTGCTGGGTTTAGGCTGTCCACACATGGAGCGAAAGAGAGAGAGAGGTGAAACGGAGGTAACGTTGAGGGTAGTGGTTACAAACAGGCTCAGTAGTGAACAACATACTGGATGTTTAGCTTGGCTAGTCCAGAAAGTATTTGGTTAAAGCACATCTCATTGATGTTGTCAATGTAGTCTGTTGGAAGTGATGTAATGTAGACCCGGTGTGTTTGATTAGGAGTGAGCTGGACTCATAAAATAGGGTTTTAATTGCTACTTTTTTTTGTCAGCAACCACTTATATGGTCTCAGGAGGTAATCTGGCCTTTTGTGCTCCAATCAATTTGACATACAGTTAACACACGAGTCATAATTTTGTTTTACAGAAAACTCAGCTCCTGGCATTTGCTTCTGGTGTTCTTCACCTTTTTGGAAGAAGGAAAAAACGGAATCAACAGGGGAACCCGCTTTAAAAGTGACGTACTTTTATTTTATTTTTTTAAATAGGTGCCTTGCAGTGGATCTAATTTAGGCCGATGTGAAGAGTGGTTCATGATGATTTGGAAAAGTAACTGTTAAATATTTAGAAAAAGCTACTGATAAATATTCAAGAAACCTTAAAGTGAACATTTGAGAACAGACTTTGGTTGTAATGTACTGTTCAGTAACTTGTAAATAGTCTAAAAACCAACATGAATAAACATTGTGATATCATCATGGATCATGATCCTGCCTGAAAGAAATTGTGATATAATATTTTTGCCATGGGGCAGAGCAGGCTGGCCCTGATAAAAACAAATGTCACTGCACTGACCCAAAAACGTAGACGTTGACTGACTTGATTAGACCACCCTAAAAAACATAGAGACCTGTTAGTTGTTAAAACACCTCGAACATCCTTTTGTAGTTTAGATTGATTGGGTTGTTTAGTTTCCAAGCTCTAATCATGACCTCATTTACACCCTATTTAAATATCACATAGTACTTTTTTGACACCAAACTGATGACCAACTCCGGGTGCCTGACCGTTTGTGAAGTGCATTGCTTAATTCATTGATTATGTGAATTCAACTCGAGTTATAGGCGACAAACAGCAGGCACACAAGCAAGCACGGCTGGGTTTGGGGAACTTTTGGCCCAACAACCACCCACCCAAACCCCTCTGCAAACATGTAATTAGAAAAGACATATCCTTCAAACACAGCCCACCTGTTATAGATTTTCCATAAGCCCCTTTAAAAAGAAGCAAGATGTTGAGAAGGAGACACGCAATCCGTGGCAGAATGGAAATGGGGGGAGAAAGGGTTTATGGGAGAGAGAGAGAGAGAGAGAGAGAGAGAGAGAGAGAGAGAGAGAGAGTGAGGCAGAGTGTGTCACACAGAAAGAGTCCATCAGTATAAGCCACACAACACATCAAAAGAGTTTTAGACTCGGCTGAAAATGAGAAAGGCTCCACTGCTTTCCAGGCATCTCCCATTGAGCCCAGCCCTGCACCCCTCAGCTCAGATCAGCCAGCCGAGGCCCCTGCTCAGACATGCAGGGCCAGACATGGCACCAGCCAGACCCTCCGCTAGCAGCCGACATCTGTATTCACAGCATGGAAAAACCCAAACTTCCCTGAAACTCTATCCTCTCGCCCGTAGTGGGAAAGGAAAAGGTTTGACCGTTTTCTGCTGATTTGGAAATGGCACGGAGTCACGGAGCTGTAGGGGCCCTTCACGCTCCAGATGTGCGGTGTCATTACATAGTAGGACGGCCCCGGTGACTTGGCTGATATTCAAAACCTACAGCTACTCTAATACATAGATCTCTTTGTATGTGCGGTTACTGAAATCAATCTTTTTCTGAGTGTACTGTAGATAAATAGCTGAGGTTGGCGATTTAAACTGGACTCAAATATCCAGAACACTTACACTTCATTAACTTCACTGGAAGAAGTCGAGTAATGGGAGTTTTACATGCTATATGTGTAGGTCCAAAGGAACATGCACATGAGAAAAAATTCTGCCTTTTATCCCTGTCTGAAACTTCTATGCAAAATATTAGTACAGCATTTATAATTATAATAACTTTTTTTTGTGCGCACAGGACAGAGGTGTCAATTCAATTTAGAGTTCTATTTCCACTTTTAGCCATGTTAACGCCGTGGCTCAGGGGACTAATCGGTCCATCCGTCTGTTCACCAGACTGAAATATTTATTTTAAAACAAAAATGAATAGATTGCCATGAAATGTGGTACAAATGTCCATGGTCCCCAGAGGATGACACCCATCAGCTTTGGTGATCCACTGACCTTTCCTCTTTTATATTTTTTGGTTTAGTGAGGCATCTCACTATCCAGTATTGTCTGGTGGCTTTAATAGTTCCGTAACATTTTCTCCTGCACCATCAGCAGGTCACACATTTATGTTTCTCCTGATCCGTCTTCCCCTCCAGCATGAGGGACCAAAAGTGTAATGACATTTGTGGTGTACAGTGAAATGTCTCCCCAATTACTTGGATGGATTTTGTAGATCGCCTCAGGATGAATGGTAACAACTCTGGTGATCCCTGAACCTGTCAGACAGGGGGGGGGGGAAGCCTGTGCATTTAGCGGTGTAGCTAACACAGGAGAACGGTATGTGCACTAGATTGTAATTACATGTACCGTTGGTAATGCTTACAATGCATGGCCTGGCCTGAAATAAATAGCCCTATTTGAAAAGGTCTTTATGCAGAGTTCCAAGAAATGTGCGTACTTCAAATCAGCAGACTGGGCAATGGTAGACACAGTCACCCTCTTAACACAAAGCACAGTGACAAAGCAGAAAAGACGCTCATATGCCAGGGTGCCAGCCTGTTTTACACTTAGCCAAGTCAGATTTGGCAGCACCACCATGTTTGGCTGGGCACTGAGTGTTGTATCGATGTAGAATACACAAACAGTCTGGCATACAAGGTAGCAAACGTTTTTGTTTTTTTCCCTCTCTCTCTTCAATTGTCTTTTTTAACATCAAGGGACATGTTGCCAGGCCGAGGCTATGATTAGAATAAAGTCTTTTCTTTTTCAGTGGGCTGTTTATTGCTAAATTTAGATTCTCCAAACTGGGACATAGTAAAGAAGTAGGCTTTAAAGTCAAATGGATTTGTGTCATTTAAACCTGACCTACTACTGTACAAGGTACATTTAGCTCGACGTACACAGGCTGTCCAAAGGCATGTCTTAAGTAATCAACTCCTAAGTGAACAGTCCGTCCGTGGCTCTAGTTAATCAGATAATCAGGCCTAATCACCATTTAATTGATTCAACCAGCAGCAGCTATCTACAGTTAACATTTCCATCACCACTGATCAGAGCTTAACCATATGTCATAATGATTAGGGTCATGTAGAGAAGTCAGGGAGAGCTCGATCTGACCCCTGACCAGTGATTAGGCTTTTCATCCTCTATCCAGCTTATTAGGTGTATTTCCGGGTCATGACTGGTGACTAAACCAGCATAGGTAGATCTCTACACACTAGCAAAGTTTACATATAATGACTAACACACTGCAGCGTGGTGAAAATGATTATAGTGAAAATGAAGACGGTAACAATACTTTTCATTTCAAGCTCTCACGTAAAGCAGTGGACCAAAAAACACAATAATCAGTAGCTCATTGGATAAGGAGTCTCAGTCCCAAAATCATACTGCAGAGATGTGGAGACCAATCTTTCATATCCACTCAGCACACAGGTGTGTGTGTGTGTGTGTGTGTGTGTGTGTGTGTGTGTGTGTGTGTGTGTGTGTGTGTGTGTGTGTGTGTGTGTGTGTGTGTGTGTGTGTGTGTGTGTGTGTGTGTGTGAACATCCCTGTCTCTGAGTGTGAACATCCCTGTCTCTGAGCTCAACACTACCCCCTATGTTCCTCTATTAAATGTGGCTTGCATCACACGGCAATGGCCGGGCTCTGTATCCATAGCAACAGCTGCCAGATGAGTAGGTCTAGGCTGTAGTGGAGGTGGAGACGGTCGCAGCCAGTCATGGTCTGCTGCCCCCATCTGGACAAAGAGGATATTACAAAAACAAAGGAGAGATCCTCCCAACAGAAATAGATAATGAGCACCACTGCTATACTCACTTATGTATCAAGAGTTTTCAGTATAGATGGAATGCTCAGTGTAACGTGATGCACTGTTTTTAGAAGACTGTAACACCACAAAAAAACAACCATGTGGAACTACATATTGGTGGTTCATATTAAGTTGAAACATAAAAATAGGTCTGGATATCGATGCTTCTGTTCTGAGATCTGTGCTTGGGTTGATGGTTTTCTCCAGCATCCTGGTTTATGTGATGTTGTTGCATGTGAGGGAGGATTTTTTTTAGTGCCCTCTCACACACACACACACACACACACACACACACACACACACACACACACACACACACACACACACACACACACACACACACACACACACACACACACACACACACACACACACACACACACACACACACACACACCAATAATGTTCCAACCATCATGTGATGTAACATATAGCAACTGCAATTCAGACACTACCGCGCTCACATTCTCGCAATTGCACATGTGAATGAAAGCGTTTTCTACCAGCACCCTGTGAATAAATGCTTTTATGAGGCGGTGAAGCTCTAATATGAGGAGGAAAAGCACCCATATACTAAAATAATGTATCGAGATATGGCTTCAATGGCATGAGCCAAAAATCACTATTTCCTCAGAGGAAAATCTGTTGCAACCAGGGATGTCATTTCTCTCAAAACAGGACAGGATAAACAGGACCTGAATTAGAGTGGTTTTGTCAGAATGTAACAGAAATTGTTTCAGAAATCACAATCTACCCACGGAGAGAAGAAATGAGCGAATAATTCAATGTCTTAGCTGTTCGATAGCATGCTTTTTGAAATCCCCCTGAGCTGCTGCTATGTGTGAATCTTGAACTAGGCACATGACCAAACGGCATAATCTCTATGGCCCACTATGGAGTCAAGGCTGTGGAGACACACGAGTCACAGGATCAAGTGGAGTCTTTGTCAGTACAGATGTGGAACAACAAAAACTCATTTTTATCCTCTGACATCTGCTCCTTGTCGAGACGAGATAGAAGAGCATCACATCCAAGACGATCAGGGTTTAAATCACTGGCGCTCTGTCAATCCTGTCTATATGGTTGTGTGTCCTGGAGCTGCTTGCCTGTTTACTATGTTCCAGATTGCTTTCATTGATCGTAGTCCTCCACGCGGGGAAAAGAAATCCTCAGAGGATTCATTTCAGCACGTACAGCAGCAAAAGGGCTGCAGCAGAGGCGTCAATTTCCCTGTCTGACCATATGTGTGTGTGTGTATGTGTGGTAGATTTGATGCCTCACATGTATCTGTCTGTGTGTGCGGCTGTTTGTAAAGTCCATTATTCACACAACACAAGCAGCTTTCTAATTTGGCAAACATCAGCATCTGCTAAGCAAGGACTCTGGCGCTATAAACAACAACAACAACAACACAGCACCTGCATTATGATTTGTGGCTGCTGACGGAATACTAGAAGTTCTCTTTACTATTAATATTCCTGTGATGATACCTACATGGAGGATGAGCCTCGACCATTATAGCTGCCTCAAGGAAAGATTGTGATGAGTGAGATGATCCGTCATCCACTAACACACAGGGTGGTTTTCTGTTTACTGTAATCCAGTATTGCAGAAGATGAGTATCAGCACTTTTTTATACATATTTAAAGTCCAAACATATCAAAGACAGACTAACCACTATCTGGTCCTTTACATCCAGCTACAACATCTTTACAAAACAGGAAAAAACTAAGCGAACCATGATGAACACTACCCATTAGACATCTCCTTGGGGCAAACTTTCTCTAAGGCAAAGTTTAGCCCAGCTTACAATGTAAATATTGACTGACTGGTGCAAGAGCAGATGAGAAACCAGTATTTTGCAGGTAATTAACAGTGTTGCAATAAAGACCACTGAGACTGAAACCAAGACCATTTTGTGTATGGAGACTGAGTCTTGACCAAGACCAGACCAGTGCGAGACCCACATTGCATGACATATTTAAAAAAGGGACAGTTTGCCCCCAAAACATAAATAAAATGTTTTCCTCTTACCTGTAGTGCTATTTATCAATCAAGATCATTTTGGTGTGAGCTGCATAGTTTTGTAAATCATGGCCTGGTAACTCAAGATAATCTACTGATATCATACATCAGTCGGATATAGTCTTATTATATTGAAAATAATGCAGACATCTCTACAGTTGGTATCTCCAAAACGTTAGGCAACTCACACCAAAACAGTCTAGATTGATAAACAGCACTACAGGTGAGTGGAAAAATATGCATTTTTGCTTATAAAATGTGGAACATGCAAACCATAGGCACTCTTCAAATTACATTCACATAAAATCCCCAGAAAGCAAATGAAGATTCATCTACATTCACCTCTTTTATTGCCATATATATTGTATATGTATATGTATGTGAAAGTGTACCATGAGAAATGTCTTGATAAAATAATCAAAAGGCATAGCAGAAATGAATTTCATGTTTGGGAGTTTTATGGTCTTGACTGGTCTTGCAATAAAATCCAGAGTCCTCTTTGTCTGAGACAGAGACAAGGCCGAGACCTAAATAAAACAACAGTGCGAGTCAAAGACTTAATACAGGTCCCTCCGGTTAAGAGGCCAGATCAGCACTTTTATAAAAAGACGGGGGACTTTGGGGTGGGAGAATAAAAAAAAGATTAGAATGTGAACAGGATCAACAACAGTTGAGGATGACAAGAACGGTAAAACTGGGAAAGAATCAATTTTGAGGGAGTGAGAGAAGGTTGATATGAAAAACTAATAATCTCAGAGTCAGTGAGAAATGTGACAGCGACGGCCTCAGTGTGTGTGTGTGTGTGCACAGGATAGACATCTAGACACTGATAAGGGGATCCTGGGACACCGCGAGATTAAACCTTCACACACTTCAGCTGTCATTTAGCGAAGTGCTCTTCAAACACAACCAAAGAGGCATGTGTCAGCAAAAAGATTAGGCATTGGAAGTCTACCCTCAATACAGGCAGCAAGGCAGTGTTCCTCTATGAATTTGATCAAAGCATCAAAACCATTTGGAAAATAGAGTCATTCCCTACTTGATCTATTGATTCAAGTACAGAATAATTTAAATACCATTAACAATAAGTTAAGAAAGCAAAGAAGAGGGCATGTTGTTTTCCTTGACATGTGTTTATCCGGACCAATTACTCATTAATATCTTATTTTGACCAACAGTGATAGCAAGAGGCTCCAATAATTCTTGGAGACTACATTTCCAATAATTCCACTCAATTACTTTTTCAATAGACCCTCCAAGCCAAGTGAACGCCCCCTTCTGTCAAACTGCAAGCCCACCCACCACACAAGATAACCCGCCATGACATCATTAGGGGCGGCTGTGGCGTAGTGGAGAGCAAGGTAGTTTTCTAATCAGAGGGTCGGTGGTTCGATACCCGGCTTCGGCAGTCGATGTGTCCTTGGGCAAGACACTTAACCCCAAGTTGCTCCCGAAGGCTTGCCATCGGTGTGGACTGGATGTTGCATGAATGTTAGTTAGAGTCTGATGGTGGCACCTTGCATGGTAGCCTGTCATCAGTGTGTGAATGGGTGAATGATATGTAATATACTACTGACTGTAAGTCGCTTTGGATAAAAGCGTCTGCTAAATGACTGTAATGTAATGTAATGTAATTAGAAGACGTGCAGTGATATACATGTGGTAAGTTGTTAAACCTAAAATCTGCCATGATAAATCAATTTAAATGCCATGTCCTAATTTTAAAAATGTTTTCTTTCATTAAAATGCAACTAACGACACTCAGGGAAAAATATCATAGTAGATACTAAAAATATACATCGAAATGAATGCAATCCAGAGAAAAGATATCACACTAAAATAAAAAAGAATCAAGGAAAGACCATCAGCAAATTGCCAACGCAGCAACAAATGAATGACTCTAAAAACGTATGACTAAGCTGAAAATGTCCTAGTTCATTAGGCCTTTTCACTGCTGAGAGATGTATTATTATAATATCTTCTGGCCCCTCTCCACCCTTATTCCATTTCACAGCAAGATAAATGGGCACCCTGCTGAGGTGTAATCAGAGGCAGTGTGCTAAGTCACCCCGGCCCCACAGTGGGTGAACGCTGTACTGACAGACCGACCGCTGGGGACGGAGCGCTGTGAGGGAGGCTGGAAAAACATAAACAACAGGAGGAAAGACGCAGAAACTAAAAAGGACAGAGGAGACGGAGGAGGCAGCGTGTTAAAAGGGGGGGGGGGGTATGAATAGAGACCAAAAGAGGTTAAACAAAAGCGGAACAGACGGGAAAATAGACGGTAATGAAGAATGAATGAAAGGGAGGAGAGGACGAATCAGAGAAAGATGACGTGGGAGGCTTCATGTGAGTGTTTCCCTGTTTGAGACGGACCAGGAGTGAGGCACGTTCCTCCTGTCTGTCTGCTCCTTCACATCCAGCTGTTGGGACTCCGTGTCTTCATCACAGATTTGCTGGCTTCTAATTGGCCACGTGGGGATTAGTCGGTTAGTTTACATGATTAACAATGGCAAGATCATTAACTCTGCCACCAGGGGGCATGTGTCACTCATTAAGTGTGAGGGACAGCATGTAAACCGTAGATGTGCGTGTATGATTAGACTGATTACTGGAGTGTTAGCTGATGCCCGAGTGTGAGACCTGTAGTTGTCCTGTAGTTGTCCTGTAGTGTGTGTGTGTGTGTGTGTGTGTGTGTGTGTGTGTGTGTGTGTGTGTGTGTGTGTGTGTGTGTGTGTGTGTGTGTGTGTGTGTGTGTGTGTGTGTGTGTGTGATCCTGTATTATAAAGCTGATTAGCAAAGCTGCCTTCACAGATTCATCAATTCAGCTTTTGAGCTGATCTGAGCACAGATCATGCATCAATGTATGCTACTGGCTTTTACAGAGGAAAATAAACTTTCCAGCATTGGGTTTCACAAGATTGTTTTTAGTTTTTTTTTAATTAACCAATTGATAATTTATTCTATAAAATGTCAGAAAAGAGGGATTAAGGCCCGTCGCAATTTCCCAGTGTCCAATGTAATTTCTTCAAATATCCTGTTTTGTCTGACCAACAAGCCAAATCCCCAAAATATTCCATTTCAAAATGACATAAAGTAAAAAAAGCAATAAATCCTCACATATGAGAAGCTGAATCTATTGACTGTTTGGCATCAATTAACTAAATTGTTGGTGAATAATTTTCTGTTTATCAACTAAAAAAATGTATTGACTACATCAGCATTACAGACATTATCACTGTTATTAATGTTTTAAACTGCTATATATGAACATATTCAAGTTTGATATACTTAATATATGTTGTTATGAGTTTATTAAGTATGTATAGGCATCATCTAACAAGGTTTTTCAAGACTAATCAATTCAGCTAGAGGTTACATTATCAAAATGATGGTCTGGCTCACCACTGATCTCAGCCTTGAGCTGACTACTTTATTTTTCAGAATCTTTCACCATTTTTTGCTGTCCTCTCATTTTTATCCCAGGGTCTTCTCTTTTTCTCTCTCTATCTCATCCTGTTTTCCTTTTCACTTCCTTTCTTATGTAATCTTTGTACCCTTGCATCCTCAAAACACTTATTTCCCTTGAGCTGCTGTCAGTTTCTTCAATCCATCTTTCCATCCGTCCGTCTCCATCGTGCCGGGAGAGGGCATGACTGACCCACTTTCCTGCCCCCGTCACCCCGTTACACTGCTGACTCAAGACCCGCTCAAGATGTTGTGTGCGAACGCACAACTACAGACATACAGCTGTGCTAACGCGGATGAATACATTAGGCAACACATGCATACAAAAGGGACACTCAAACACACCACATCTGCTCACTGATCTAATTTTAGACACAGGATGGGAGGCGCACACACATATATGCACACCAACACTAGGAACAAGCATAAACAAAAGTGGAGGAAAGTCTGTTCATCATGTCTGACGTCGCAAAAAGAAAACACAAGACAAACGCACGCATCATTTCCGACTTCAGACAACACTTTGCGATACTCTTAATTTACTTTCATGTGCAGCAACGTTTAAATACCAGGTTTTACTCTCCTGATACAGAGAAGAAACTACCAGAAAAGTGTACACACACACACACACACACACACACACACACACACACACACACACACACACACACACACACACACACACACACACACACACACACACACACACACACACACACACACACACACACACACACACACACACACACTGTGTGTTTTGAGGGTTGTGGGCTAATGGGGCAGCAGTCACTGCTGGTTACGTCTACAGTCGTTTCTGGGTCAGCATCAGGCAGCACTCATCCAGCACTGCATCCCTTAACAGCTGACTCCAGGCCAGACATGGAGGCACACACACACACACGCACACACACACACACACACACACACACACACACACACACACACACACAAGTCTATTAGTGAGTGGTTCATAGTTGTACCACTATCTTACAACCAGCAGGGGCAGATAAGTGCAAACGAGACATTTACTTAAACTCAAATTAACAACTCCCCATTGCAAAAGTATAGATACATAAATAAATACAAATATTAAGAGCTACTCTGTATCATCTAAGATAATACCCACCACACCTAAACACTATGAGATGGGTTTGGCCTGTAAATAAGCTGCATGCACTCAGTGACCCACACACACCTCTTCACACACACACACACACACACTTGATGAGCGTGGAAACAGCTTGTGTGTCTACATGGAGAGGATTTCATGTAACAATTACTCCACATTGTACTGCTGTCTTTGCATCCATGCCTTGCGAGTGCATATGGTCATGTGAGGCTGCATGCGTGCATTGTGCCAGCCATGTGCTGTGTGTGCGTGTGCGTGTGTGTGTGTGTGTGTGTGTGTGTGTGTGTGTGTGTGTGTGTGTGTTCACAGCCTGTGAACAGAAGCACACGCATATTCAGAGATGAGCTATCTGTGGTGTCCTAGCACGATGAGCAGGATGAAGGCCAGTGAACCATGGCAAGAGCTTTGTGTGGGAGTTAGAGGGCGATAATTGTGTGTGTCCGTGTGTGTTTGTGTGTGACTGGGTTGCTCAGCACGCCGCTTTCTCCAACACACCGTCACCGGAGTATTACGTCGGAGGCTCAGGCTGGAGCGGGGCCCAGGTCCGAGGACTAGACCGTCAGTTGGCAGCCTGAATCCACCACAGAGGTCTACTACCAAACTGTGTGGACGCCTCGCTGACGGACAGTCTCGCCTCCCTCTCTGCCATCAAACAGTGTCACTGCATGTGAAGCAGTGCTTCTTAAGAGAAGATCAGGAAACAATAAACTGCCTGTTTTATGTGATCAATGACGGTCAATACAAAATCATGACATAACTCAAGTTCAAAGGTGAAATATATGTACATTTTCATTTAAAGAAATAGTTCAATATTTTGGGAAAGTAGGCTTCATTTATACCACTCCCCATATCTGTAAGGTAAATGTTACATTAGCTTAGCCTAAACAATCGTTAACATGAAACTACTGACATGCCATAAGTTTTAAGCACACCATCTGCCACTTTGCATATGGAAGTGTAAGTTCATTTTACACTGAATGTCATAACAAATATGGCGGAGTTATTCACACCCAATGAATACAATAAAAAAAAAAAAAAGGTGTTTGCCAGTGTGGATTCCATTTGCTTTATCTCTCTGTTTATTTTAATTTTGGCAGAACGATGCATAGAAAATGAAAGTTGTTTTTTTAGGTACATTATATGAACAAAAAGGTATATCTAATGAGATGTAATGGATTCATTTCATTTAAATATTGGTCAGGGTGTGTTTCTTTTGTATGCCTTTCATCTGTCACTATGAGGGATAGATCTTCCAGGGTCAATCCATTATGTTTATGTTCCAATTCATTTATTGCCTTTTAAAGTTGAACCAAGAGTTAGGAAACCATCTCCTGTTCATTTCCCCACAAAAACATAGACCGACTTAACATATGCTTGTGTGGAATGACATATTTTTACTCATCCTGGTAAGAGCAGAGAGCATCACAGAGCAGTGTGCCACTGAGCCATGGCAGAATTTCAGCCAAAGAAGAGGATGAGGCAGAGAGTGGAGCTGGGCAGTCCTATTCTCCAGACAGACAGACAGACAGACAGACAGGATCAGCTGGCTGGGAACAGGCAGCCAGTAATCACTGTCAGCAGCTCACATCGTAAACGATCATGTGCCTAAGTGTAGCCATGCAAATGCGTCCAAAGTCACAAAATTACGGTTAAAGAAAACGGGAGCCAGACGCATAAAGGATGAGTATGTAAAAAACACACATAAACTAGTATTTAAAAGTGTGCATTGAGAGTGTGGGCACCTCATGCATACTTCAGATCTGTCGTACATGTGGCTCTCTAAAGCAAGACAAGGGTGACATGTTGGAAATAAAAAATGAGGCGAAATTGAACAGAATACATCCTTGCATATCCTCATTATCATATCTGCCTGTGGATACACAGTATTAGTTGTGAGCTTCATGCATCTTGGGCACCAGGTGCTGTGACTTCCGTTATGGACCACCCCACACACAGACACAGACACAGACACACACAGACACAGACACAGACACAGAAAAGAAAGCTAAGAGCTTCATCTTTCACTGTGACAACTAATACTCAACAGAACAAAGAGATAAACACACAGTGAATAAATCCTGCCGAATCCATGACAACGTAACCACTCCTCCATCAAGACAGACTATTGAACCACTCTACGATACAGACAGTCTATTACATTTTGTGTGTGCGTGCGTGTGTGTGTTGCAGTTGCAAGCGATAATGGAGGTCAAGTCTGAAGTCTGTCTCCATTTGTTTCCTCCGCTACCAACCTTTTCCACAGTTCCTGAGTCACATCACACTGCAATTTCTGTTCGCTGAGTCAAGGCGCAGTGAGCCTCACAGAAACAGTTTTTAATGCAGACAAATGATCTACTACCTCAATGTTTAGGAGCCTCATTAAAGGCTTATCATCCTCACAGTACGTCCGCATGTCATTTAAATATGAAGGGGAATTATTGCCAAGTGTTTCGAATCTTTACATGCCAACCCCGTAGCCACTTCTGTGTCAAGAGCAGATGCGAGGACGCAGAACTAAACTTTTTTAATCAGACATTCATCCGTAAGAAGAAGAGAAATTTGGTCATTTGGTGAACAGCGAATGCAAGAAGGAATGGAGTTCAAGGTCTCAACTGCAAATTTCATGAGCACCAGCCTGAGTTAGAGTTTTTCTTTTTATCTTGCAAGGAGTAGAAGAGCTCTGTTGGTGGATGTTTCAAAGGCAGGAGAGCTCAGCTGGAGTTAGATGGAGGCAGGTGGGGAATGACAGGTGAGGAAGAGAGGCCAGAGGGAGAGAGAAAAGAAAAGGTCGGAATAATGGGAGTAAATTCCAGATAAGTAAGCCTTGATTTCTACAAAGAATTGTTGTGAAGATTAATATAGCAAGAGGAAGACTTGGAAAGACTGAGAGGATGATGGCATTAGAGGAGAGAGGAGAGAGGGAGGATGGTGAGGACAGAGAGGCGGGAAAAAAACAAGGCATGACCAAAAAGAATGGAGGGACGAGCAAAAAAACAGAGGAAGGGGAAAGGGAGGAGAAACGGCCAGGGCCGGGAGTGTGCCACAGATGTGCCCCCGCCACCTGGGAGGGGAATGTGCCGAGTGGACAGAAACGCCCCACACACACACACACACACACACACACACACACACACACACACACACACACACACACACACACACACACACACACACACACACACACACACACACACACACACACACACACACACACACACACACACACACACACACACACACACACACACACACACATCTATAGGAACGGATGTTGCAGCACAAACAAACACAAATCAATAGAGAGCACATAGGGTGTACGGCAGGCTCTCTGTGTTGGCTTGTGAGGATTACAACACACCCATGGGACCGGGCCAGGAGGGGAGTTTCCTCCCAGGAGGGGCTGAGACGGTGGGGCAACGACTCAAACTCACCTCTCTGTTAAGCAAACTGCCACATCGTCTATTAACTATGAGACTATTTATGCTTTATCAAATAAGGAACTCGTTACCTGGATTCACTTAAGTTGTCTCGAGTCATGAGAAGGAACTTCACAATACATTTTTAGAAAAGTCTAATCTCTTACAGTAACTGTGATATTAACAAGTAATAAAAACAGATATACTCTTTAACAATATTATTTAATAAAATATACAATTATCCAGCCCGGGAATAAACATCTTAAAGAAAAAATGTATTTCATTTGAGAGCTTTGCTTTCAAAAACACAATTCATCCTTTCTTTTTAAAGAAACAAAATTCAAGTATTTAGATATTTGTCTTAGAGATTTGACATTTTAGGACAATACTATTTGTCAAAAGCATACCAGTACATTTTTTATTTTTTTCAAAACCATTCGTTAAAACAGTTTTCCACCAGGGTTGGAAATTGCCGACTTAATTTCAGTGTGTATCTGACAGCTTCCAAACCAGACATTGACAATCTGATAAGTAGCAGGGTGACCATAATTACATTTTTGCATCCCTCCCAGCATTGTAACTTTTATTGATATGAGAGACATCTTGGGTCACATTAAAATAAAAATGCAGCAATATCACGTCTGTGGAATGTGCACGTTTTCATTTAATAGCATTTTTTTATTTAATGAGCCTACAATCATTCTGCCAACCAGTGCAGAAACACACACACACACACACACACACACACACACACACACACACACACACACACACACACACACACACACACACACACACACACACACACACACACAAAGAAACAACATAGTTTATAGACTGTAGATGTCAATCATACTGTCACATGGTTCTCAGGCTTCACTTGGCTGTTTAATTCAAATTAATTCACACTGAATGAAGGCTCACTTCTTTCTGTTTCCAATACTGTTGGGAACACTATTCATTGTTCATCTTCTCAACACAACCAGAGCTGCTGACAGTAATTGTAAGGTAAGTAGACTACAGCATTTAACCCTGCTGTCACCTGTTGGTCATGTGTCAACCAACAGGTGACACATGACCAACCAGTTCTGTGGTTCAATCCTCAGACGAGACCGCCACCGAGATCTGTACTTTACAAGAAAGTCAATGTAAACGCCTTCAATTGAAGTGCTGAACAGATTGTATGCGTCTTTTTGCCTGCTCTCCTAGCCCCTCTGAGTATAGATGACAGGTGGCTCACTGTGGTCTTCCATGCCAAAATAATGTATGCACCAAAAGTAATAGAACTGTGTCCACAAGTGGCATATCCTGGAGTTAAAAATAGATGAAAATTGCATCTTTTCCTTGAGAAGACCTCCCCCTGTGAGCTTTATCGTGCTGCCGTTTCACGTTAGCTTTATCTACGCTCCTTTTGAGAGCTATGTGAAGGCTGGATCCTCACCATGGCTCTGGATTTTTTAGAAGATCAAGAGGAAATGGGAAGGAAAATGTTCTAAACGTCAGTAACGGTGACACAGCCAGCTGGGTTGCGGTAAGGGCTCAAGGGATTGCGGGCCGTTGAAATGGGTGAGGGGAAAAAAGATGTCGTCATTTTTAAATTGGGAAAAAAATCCCCTCTGACTTAAGCCTCTGTGATTTTATATGTGGTTTCAACAGAAGACTCTCCACCCATCCACCTGACTTTATCACCACTATAACCATCACTAAGCGTCTGGTATGCAGACAGATACAGTCACCCACTGTTTAAATATTATTCTAAACCCCCACCGAACAGACAGCAGTGCGGAAATATCTGCCTCATTCATCATCTTCATGACGTCCTCTGCTCTTTTGTCTAAAGTTTACGGAATGATGGAAATTCCACATATTTAATTATGTCAGGGCAGGTGGGCCACAGGAAGTGTGCTTTGCTGTAAAAACAACAATCTGTATGATGTGGAGGGGGACAGGGGTTGCACATTCATTATCATATTACATGTGTACCAAAAACACAGCGAAGGCGGTATTTATCTTACCTGATGGAGTAATGGAGGAAGAGTCATCATCATCATCGTCAAGCAAACATCAGAAAAACCAGGACCATGGAAGAGAGAGAAAGAAGGAGAGGGAAAGGAAACAAATGTTAGAAACTCTGCAGTAATGAGCTCTGTTCACATGAAGACAACATCTATTCTACATGAAGCCTTTCTGTGTCACATGTATTCTGTAACAATGCCAGGAGTCTGTTGACATGCTAGCTTTAAAGGCGCTTTGAGCTAAATGCTAATGGAAATGTTCATATGCAGATGCTTAACATATGTAATAGTAACCTTTGTTTACAACCTAGGTTAGGATTTCAGCAATCTTAAAAATGGCTAATTACAAAACAAATTACAACTGGGAATGATGGGAGTGTTATTTGTTTTTGCAGGTATTTGGTCTTAAAGCAAAGCATTGGACAAATTAAAAGTCTGACCTAATGATGGCGCTTGATCTTAAAGAAGACATCAATGTCTGTGCCCAATTTCAAAGCCATTCAACTCAAAGTTGTTGAACATCATCTAAAAACATTGTCCAACCTCATGGTGGCACTTAAGTCATTAAGGTTCATCCTCTGGGTGGGCAACATGGTCGTCTGTACAAAATTTCATAGCAATCCACAGTCCAACTCTCTCAACCCACTGACCAACACTGCCTTCAATAGAGCTGTGCTGCTAGAGTAGCTAAAAATGTAACATCCACAGTGGTTCCCATCTATTCTAACTTCTTCATGTATAAATATAAAAGCTTCATCGGGGGAAAAAAACTGCACGAGAGCAAATTCAGATATTGACAAATTGAACCTGAGACCAAGATAAAACTCAGCTCAGTTATGCGGTGTATTGATCCTCTACATGCATTTTGCCCGAAACAGACAACCCAAATGACTGATGTGCTGACTCAGACACTTGGCATCTAATAATCACTTTCACAAACGACACATCGACTAAGACTGCTTGCATCTCCACAAGCTCTTGTGAAGTCCGCAGAAAAGGCCGATTCAGCAGATTTGCTGAAGTAATCCGAGGTTAAACAGAAAGACATAAACTGAGGTGACGCTCATGGGCACGGCTAAAGCTTTCACTGTGTTGTGGTCCGGCACAGTGAGAATTTAAAGTGGGAATAGGCGATTAGGATCTCATTACAAATCCTCTCAGTGTCAGAGAATCTATGCTAGGTAACCCAAGACCGATAGTGAACGGGTTCCGCACTAAACACCATCACGACGCGCCGTCGCCGCAGGTCCTGGCAAGCCTGAGGAGCCGCAGATGAAAATGTGGGTCGTGGTGGAAATTGACTTTATTTTAATTAGGTGGTGAGGGCTCGTGCTGTTGATGTTAGCGCTCGTGCTAAGTCCCGGGCACAGTCAGAGAAGCCTTAGCGTTAACTCAAGAAATGTGGGAGAGCCAGACCCAAAGCTAACATTAAACAGAGCTGAAGCTGCTGAGGCTCACAGACATGTTTATCTTAGAGGCTGGCTGGGCAAATGGAGAGGTGTAACACAGCAATACTCCCAACTCGTAAAAGCTAAAGAAAGACACCAGGACTCACCAGCTCTAATAAAAACACAGCAACACACCCTTGGAGGAACAAAAAGGGTGGAAAAAGATAAATGGCATATAAATGTTAGGCTACACAGAGTGCACATGCCAGCTGCAACACAGTCTATTAAAAAAAGCAGCCCCTCTTAAACATCTCTCCTCTTGAATTTGATTTGAACGCAATCAAAGTCAGAAATAAAACGGTTATTCTGAGCCTCACTGAGGTGAAGATGTCAAGTCAAGGTAATTACATGATTGTAATTATTTCGATGAAAGCTGTGAGACTAAATCAAAACAGTTAAGATGTGGGCCTCAACATAAAACACATAAAACAAATTGTTAAAAGACACTAAAAATCTCAGAAGAGCTGAGGAGAACTGCAAACTTAAGTCTCTCTTTCGCGACCTCTTTCACATTTCAAAAAGCCATTTGACCTATTGTTCATAAAAATATATAGTGATTAGTGCAACTTTAACTGTTTACGGCAAACAGGGCATGTGGCGGCTGTGGGGTAGTGGAGAGCAAGGTAGTTCTCCAATCAGAGGATCGGTGGTTCGATACCCGGCTTCGACAGTCGATGTGTCCTTGGGCAAGACACTTAACCCCAAGTTGCTCCTGAAGGCTTGCCATCGGTGTGGACTGGATGTTGCATGAATGTTAGTTAGAGTCTGATGGTGGCACCTTGATGGTAGCCTGTCATCAGTGTGTGAATGGGTGAATGATATGTAATATACTACTGATTGTAAGTCGCTTTGGATAAAAGCGTCTGCTAAATGACTGTAATGTAATGTAATGTAATGTAATGGCATAAAGTTGTTTCGACAGCTGGGTGAGCGAGGTGTCTATAAGTATCCATGGCGGCAGTAAACACTGGCAATGCTGTTTACCAGTTTATTTATGCCGCCCCCTTAACTTAAATCAGCTCTGTGTCAATTAAGGTGGAGCAACACTTAAGGTGGAAAGTCTACAGACAATTCTACAGAGGTAAGCAGGAACAAAGAAAAGGGTTGCCTCATCCATAGAACATGGGTGGGCATGGCCCGGTTATGAAACATAACTGTGGGCTACACAGAATGAGAGTTGTTACAAAGAGTATAGAAGCAGCATGTTGGCTTTTTTTGGTGGGGTTGTTTTTTAGCAGCATTCTCAATCTGTCAACATAAATCTACCAAAAAAGCAGACAGCTGATACCTCCCACTGATCATATCTAACGAGAAGGAGTGAATAAAAAAAAAAGACAAAAGAGAGGAGAAACATCTGGTAAAGCTAGGAGTCTTGTTGATGAGAGGAGGTAATGAGTGTTTGTGAGTTGAATGCTTGTTGATGCAATTAATATTTTTTCAAAACTGGGGCGTGCTTGCCATTTCTGCCTACTCAGAAATTGGGCCTCATTAATCATTGTTTTTGGAGGGGGAAAGCCATCTCCGTGCCGCAGGGAAACTAAATCCTCCAGCATCTGCGTGTGCAGGTAAAGCCCAGATAATGATGCCGACTTGTAATGAGAGCGAGACGAAACGAGGAGGGGAAGAGATGGAAGAGCGAGAAAGATGGAGTAGACGTGAGGCGAGAGTAAGGGGGGAGGGACGGGTGACACTGAGGGGCTCATTTAGAGGATTAATCAGATGGACAGAGAGAGGGATGAGGGAGAGATGAGGGACAACAAGAGGCTCAGAGTTCAGCTCTTAGTCAGTCAGTCAAAATGCTGCATTCAAATCAACTCAAGTGAAGAGCTCCCCCTCAGACAACACGGAGAGTACTGATGAAGTCACAGAAATGTTCAATAAAACAAGCCTCAGCCAGTGAGTGAATGTGGACTGCGTGTTTATATGGACACATTTTGATTAAAAACCTACACAGGTCAGGCTCAGTAACACGGCCCTCCACTCACAAGGAGCTACAACTAGGAAAAACTCCTCCCGTTCTCTCTCTCAAACACACACACACAGATTCAGTTTCTGCCTCAGTTTTTCTGTCTTGCTGATGCAGCTAAAGATGTGGTAATGAGAAGTTGTAGGATTCGAGCTGTGTTTAAAGTGTGTGTGTGTGTGTGTGTGTGTGTGTGTGTGTGTGTGTGTGTGTGTGTGTGTGTGTGTGTGTGTGTGTGTGTGTGTGTGTGTGTGTGTGTGTGTGTGTGTGTGTCAGAGGGAGAGAGCGATGCTCTGTTGTTAGTACCAGTGTCAGCTCCAGCTGCTAGCTGACAGGACGGGGGCAGAGTGAACGGTCAGCCTTTTGTGAAACTCTGTCGTCCCGTGGTTTCTGCCTCCATCCCTCTCTGTGATAACACGGTGATGTACATTACATTACATTACATTACAGTCATTTAGCAGACGCTTTTATCCAAAGCGACTTACAGGAAGTGTATTCAACATAGGTATTCAAGAGAACTACTAGTCACCAGAAGTCATAAGTGCATCTCCTTTCTTAAACAAGCATCTAAAAGCATAAACCAGAGCAAAAGTATAGTGCAGAAATAAACTAATACGAATACAATAAGTGCTAAGTGGAAGGCTCAGGGTAGTACTTCTTGTGTAGCAGAGAACTTGAGGACATCAGGAGGCGATTGCAGTAGCTGTTGGTTATACCTTAAGTGTTTTCAAAGATTTACTCATCACTAAATTAGAAACGTTTTTTCGTGTAGAAATTAGTTGTAAAATTTGACACTAACTAATGACTGTTTCGTAACTGAACCAACTGTTGAATGTAGAGTTAGCTCCCTAAGATTACATGTTTAAAATGAAGGGTAAAAGAGGTTATGGGATATATTGACCTGACACTTCTTTTGTTTCTGATTGGATGGCACAACAGGTGTTTCCTAGCAACTAATATACACATTACTAAAGACTTTACTAGCACGTTCCTTGACATTCCTTACTTTATAATAGTGTGGCGACACCTTTGGGTAACACCTGGCGTTCCCAGCCTGCAAGATCTAGAAATGATGTCCTATGTCGTTTCCTAACCAATATTCCTTGACCTCAATGGAAAACAGCATAAGGTCAGGGAACGGATTAATGGAGAGGATTCATAAAGGACACCCGCAGTGCTCACAGAATCCGACTGCACTTACACCAGCCCACGTAATCAGCGGACAAAGGCCTGCTGAGGTGCTGCCGCAAGGAATTGTGGGACGGCATCTCCTTTTCCTAAATAAAGGATGGTCCTGTGTACCCTATGCTAAAGGAGATAAGAAAAGAAGCATTGAAAGACCTTTCCTTAGCAAATAAAGATTTGGAAAAGCTCTCATCATGGCGGCCAATTAGATACTTGAAGGTCATTTCACTCAGTCAGGAACCTTCCTAAGTAAAAAAGACTTCTCAGCCCTAGTGTGTGCTCCTCATACTCTCTCTGTCTCTCTCTCCCTGCAGCCACCCTGTTGGTTATCCGCCGGTGTTAATCTCTGCTTAGTTCCCTTTCGTTTATTTCCTGCCCTTTACGACATTCACACACCGTTCTCGCCTCCATGCAAACCCATACTACTGACACCACTGATGAAAACAACCCGTGCCTTTTGATGTTCTCTTATGTTCATCATTTAGTAACTTTACCTGGTAGATACTAAAAACTTTAGATACTAAAGGCTTTACACACAAATTTAGGTTGGGATTATGAATTTACAGCTGGTGCAATCTAGGAGCAGTGATGGCCAGCTACTTGAAAATAGGCTTACACACTACTATTTTGAAAAGTTGTGTTATGTATAAAAGAAGTGCAGCTTAACTTGGGCAAGTTATGTTATGTACATTAGCAATGTCATAAGAAGCACTAGAACTGCACAAATAAACAGTGCTGTGGTGTTGTGTCATGTGACAATTGTGTGTACCCATAAATAGCTAATACAAGGTATAAATTAGTTCACCACTTAAATTTTGGGGGGAATTTACTCAAATGACCATATGGCAAAACGGTGATAAGCAGCCACTTGAGCAACATGGAGGGATAGTACTTCCACCGCTGTTTACAAGAAATGAAACAAAAATAGTTTGGATAAAGACCTTGAGGATATTGGGTGAGGAACAAGAGGAGGAAAGAGGAGAAGGAATGCAGAAAGGATATGAGTCAGAGAGGAGGGGAGGAGAGGGAGAATGTCAGGGGAAACGGAAGGGGGGGTAGGGGTCGAGGGAGGAGAGGAGAGGAGAGTTTCATATGTTTGCCAAAGACTTGAGTTTCTTCTCCTTTACCAGCCTCCATTGACCCTTTGCCCCCTATCGGTGCCTTTAATGGACAGGGCAGAGATAAGAGGACCAGAGTGGAAACTGTCTAGAGAGAGAAAAAGGGAGATCCATCTGTCCCCAAATGAGATCTTTGCCGTGCACTCTGGGAGAGAAAAACAACTAGGATGGCCTGCCTGGACGCCCTCTATTACTGCAATCACATTATATGCTCTATCAGATGTAGACGCACGCTCAAAAACCATCCCCTTTTTAAAAAGTTTGTATTGAAAACAAAAGACTTTTAATTTGTCAAACGTGGAGCGGTGCCTTAAAACTTTTCCAAAGCAGTTTTTTCTTTTGTGCAGAAATCTTTCAATCAAGCACAATTAAGAAGGAGAGAATTAGTTGTCCATTTATATGCAAATGAGCTTTAATCAGCGACAGCTCATTGAAAGGGGGTGAACGCAGTGAGGTGTGGCTAACCCCCTAAATCCACCAGAGCACTTGTGGAGAGGAGATGGCTGTGTGAGTGACGGGAGGTGAAGCAGAGAGCACGGTGAGGAAAGAACAGGAGAACGTCACCAGCTCGGTCCATCGGCCCTCCCATGACGAACGAAGACGAGTGTAACACGCAAAGCGTAACATATATGGCTTCAGTTAGGAGAATGCAGGGCCAATAGGGGAGGTGCATGAAAGAATTGATGAGTATTAAATAAATAATTCAAACAAACGCACCAACATGATATTAGGTTGGAGAACCTTTATTCCTTGAATCTCTTTCTCTTTTTTTCTTTAAAAAATAAATAAATTCATCTCTTTTTCCTAATTTATACTCGGAACTCAATTTCCAGCGATGGTCTGTTCTATTTGCTGATGTTTTATTGTGAGAATTATTGTAGTCAACCCTCATCAAAGGTTCAGTAAGTGACTGTTATAATATATATATATATATATATATATATATATATATATATATATATATATATATATATATATATGCACCCTGCTGCTCTATTTGACTATTGGATTTGTAGGTATTTAGTGAAGATTATTCGTGGCAATTAGAAAATGTATCTTTCAAAGCTATAAATATTAATACACTGAATACAAATATATACAGCACTAGCAATTGAGAAAACAGACAAGCCATTAGCTTCTAAGCTTAACTTCTGCTAAATGCTATCGATGCAGCCGTTACACAGAAGGCTGCGGGGCAATTTGATGGAACCATTTGGTGTTTCTCACTCGTGTGTTGGGAGGAGGGTAGGTGATGTTTTTACCACCTTCAGTGTGATGACAATTGAGGTTCCACTGAAGCACCAAGAACATCAGTGAGCACCAGAAAGCACTTAAGAAACAGCATGAATGTTAAGTTAAAATGATTAATGAAGAAAATGACTGTGTAGATTACTCGGTAATGACATAATCATTGGGTGCTTAACTCCACCAAGGCAGGACAATCCCCTAAACTTGTTTTATGAACAGAAAATGTTTCTCATCTGTCTAAACATGTAAATGTACACTATGTGCATAATGTGACTAATCAAAAGCAGATCAATAACTTTAAAGGAAGCAGATGGTTACAAAGTATGAAACTCCAACTACAGACCGTTCGGTTTTCTTTGCAATGGTCACATACCAGCAATATTCCCACACATTTTAACCAATTCATTTTCTAAACTATTCCATAATATTTTCCCCCAATATTTTCCCCCCAAAAAACTGCAAATCCAGCACATTTCAAATCCAGGGCATAAAACATCCATTGTTTTCTATGGGTGCCTGTAAGAGAATCAACCTTCCTAACCATCACAAAAGTTCACACCATTTATTTTTAGTGAGCCATACAAGGCCACAGGACACACACATAGGCCTCCATAAGTTCCCAGCATGCAATGCCCCATTACAGCTAACTAGAGCTGAAGTCAATCGCAGCACTTAACGGTGGAAGACTGCAGGGGATTCTGAGGGGAAATCACGCCTGATGACATAAACGCAGGAAAAGCAAACACCGAGAGGGAGCAGATAAACTTAATGATTTGGGTTTGACTCCCCCGGGAGGTGAAAGAGTTTGTGTGTGTGTGTGTGTGTGTGTGTGTGTGTGTGTGTGTGTGTGTGTGTGTGTGTGTGTGTGTGTGTGTGTGTGTGTGTGTGTGTGTGATCACTCCTTCTGCAGCTCTCATTTGTGCATGCGTGCATGACAAAGTGTCCATTCCAGACGACTGAGGAGAGAAGCACTGTGAGGCAAGTTGACGCAGAATGACGGAGACGGAGCGAGCGAGTTAGAGTCGTGCACCAACAATTAGTCAACTGCAGCACCCCCCCCCCCCCCCCCAAAAAAAAAACCCACCACTCATAACACTCAACCCCTCCTCGTCACCGTTCTCACTCACCCTGAAGGGGAGTCTTTACGGGAGGCTGCTGAACTAGAAACAGCTCTCCAAACAAACTGAATGAATGTCCGACTTAACCCCCCCACCCACAAACCCCAGCTGACAATGGTCAGACAGTCATCAGAAGCTATCATGTTGCATAGCTTAGCAGCGTTAGCAACATGGGTGCAACAACTGTCCTTTCATCTTCCAAATAAGCTTTAATATTTCTTACTGGTTCTGCTGTCTGTGGTCTAAAAATATGCCCAATCTGGAGGGTGAGGTGATTAACAGGATAATAAATACTAATAATACGAAATAAAAATAAATCTATTATACGGTAAGTACAGTAAAAATGATTTATGGGGATTTCTCTCCAGTCTTTGGGACAAGGTTATTCAAATTAAAGAGCAGAATGCAACATGTGATGAGGGTTTGCAAGAAGACTTCACAAATGAAGATTTCACATGAAGGGGTGACAAATAAAAAATATTGGACACGCCAAAGTGGGACAAGCAATATGATAATAATAAAAAATCCATTCAGCTGTTTGGAGGAATTTCTTTGGAACATTTCCCTTAAGCGCCATAAAGACCGAAAACTTTTCAAGGAATATGGGGGAGTGTTTCCTGGCTGATCATGTGAGGAATAGTTCAAACTAAAACATTAGGAGGAGGGATATTTGGTTTGACTTTGTTCCACTCGCAAAGGCTGGATGAGAAGGGGAATTACTGAGTTTTTAAGAACTTACTCAGCATCAAAGCTGGTCCCTTTACAGTCAAATTAACGGTTAAAGTTGGCTCCTCACATATACCTAAAAATTCATGTTTTATTGCTCAAACAGTGACTTAAAAGGTCATTAAAAACCAATTTGGCCATTTGATGATCACTGAGCTATGACCTTGTAACGTGTCTGTAATGACGTAAATGATTTCTTGAACTGGCAGCTACTTGGAGTTCCAGAATTTAATAGTCCGCAGCAGCAGCAGCAGCAGCTCAGTAACTCAGAGGTAGAGATAAATGAATCAACAAGTTGGGGTTGGACACAGAGTGGTTTGTGGGAGTGTGCAGGAATCTTGGTGAGTGATTAATTAGCCACGGTGCCATGCCAGTACAACCTCCCATCCAGTACAACCTCCAGAAAGAAAGAAAGAAAGAAAGAAAGAAAGAAAGAAAGAAAGAAAGAAAGAAAGAAAGAAAGAAAGAAAGAGGAGCATGGCAGTAAAAGGTCCACCATACTGCAGTTTACTTAACGTTTTCAGCACGGCAGCCAAATCAATTAAACAACCTTTCGACCCGGGCCTGAGAACATTTAAGAATCTGAGAAAAACTGTGTTCAGTAATGTGAACCCTGCAATAGGCTGTCAAGGATCAAGGTAGAAGGATACGTATTACTGAGAATGAAACCAAATAGCAAAATACAAACTGATAGAAGGTCAGATTGTCTCCCTGACCTGCTGCGGTTTATTTTGCATGTTAATAGGAAAAACAGATTCATTTCTACACAAAGTTTTTTTTCTCAGGAGCCAGTCAACCGCAGCAGAGTTTGATTGCTGCAGAAGAGTCCAGCCCTCTCATTCCTTTGAATGGAGATAGCTTGGCGGGCAAGTGAACTAGTATTTCATTGTCTCACCACTTCCCTTAAACAACATGTCCCCACCAATGCAGCCCTGTTCTGGTGCAGGACTGTTTCCTGGCTGAACCCCTGCTCACAATAAGCAGACATTACTGACAGTTTGTTAGCTTTGATTACATTCTACTTGACTGATCCAACCAGAAGGCTTCACCGCTCTGACACATAAAAACAGTCACAACTGCGTTTTAAGTGCAGCTCCAAAATTACCTAATTTGTTCACATCTCCGGGTTTTCGTTGAAAAGACGAATCACCCGTTGACGTTTATATTCGGAACACATGCAGAGAAACATGCGAGTACTTTGGCAAAAAGGAACCGTAGTTAATATACAGTACTGTACTCTGATCCATCACTCTGAAAAACTACAAGCTCACTTACAGTGGTTAATGGCTGTAATGAAGCGTCATGGTTAAACATGAAAGCAAACGCCGGCGATGGAATGAATAGTCTCAACAATTAGACACGGAAAAGTCAGGAGTTAAAGAGGGTTTTCACTTCACATCAGGAAGGTCGGAGCATGTGGTCATGATTTGAATGTGTACAGTAGAAGCTCATAACAATGCATACCAACGGAGCTACGTTATAATCTCTGCCTTCCCCTCCTCTCAAAACCTCCAACCCCATGACATGAAGAAAAGGCAATGGTTAAAATGATCTCAATGCCCTTTTAAAAATCAGACTTTAATAATGTAATGCTTCAGATCCTCTTTGTTATTTGGCAACATCAGTGACTGTCAAAGCTTTAATGTTTCTGCACTGCACTTCCAAGAAGTCACTTTCTATTAAACTTCAGTCACTTCTTTTTTCTTAGAGTTTCTGATGACGGGGGGTTGAGTAGGTTTTTCTTTTTTCTTGGGCTGTTTAGTCTTGTCGGTACCAAACTTAATACAAAATTGTTTTTATTTCATTGCATTGCTTCCTGAACTCTAAAAGTATATTTCCCAGGAAAGACCTACCAAGTTTTAATCAGTAAATACAAAAGCTTTCATTATCTGGGTGAAGACTGAATCGTTACACAGAGACATAAGAGACACAAAGGCGATTCCCTAATGAAAAACACGCAGAAAATAAATGTTCTCCATTGACCAGGTGTCATTTGGCGGAAGATCCACTTTAAAAAAGGACCAAAGCAGTGTTTTTTTTTTTTGTATAATGCTTCCTCAATAATTCAAATCACATTTTCATCCACAACTGACAAGAAGTTAAGAAAAGTATACATTTAAACCAAATTAAATGAAGTGCATCATTTTTAGTAAGCGGTCCTCGGCATGAAAAACTGAGGTACTCCTTTAAATTACAGCAGGGGGAAATAAAAAAAGCTGGGGTTCTGCGTGGTTCGGTTCATCAATGCTCCATTCCAAAGAAAAAAAGTCACTCTACAGGTTTTAATGTGAGTCATCACTCAGTGCCGACCACATTAGGCCATCAGCTTCATACTTGGCTAACGGATCTTTGCTAACAATGTAGCTGCGGGGCTTCGCTGAGGTAAAAAGGTCATCAGAGAACGTAAACGAGGCTGGAGCCAACAGATGTGAAAAAAAAATCGATGACTAATAGAGATGTATAAGGAGCGAGGTTAAGATGTCATGCTGTGGGGGTTTGATGGTGGGAATAGGGCATTATGAAAAGATATGTCAGATGCACTAGGGGTTGGAATGTAGAGAAATCACAATGTTCACTGTACAAGAATGCATGTAAGTGAACTGCACCTTGTGGTATTTAAACTGGAGGCTTCACAAGAGATCAGGAAAAAGAGACAGCAAAGACAATATGGGTGGAGGAGGAAGCCCTAAGAAAAGACAAGAGGAAGGAATATGTTGAACATGAATAAATGGAGTACTAAATTATTCTCATAGCTGCTCTCTCATAGAGTCGGCCAGCGGGTCATTTATTGCCGCCTCAGGAGCTTTGATTACAAAGAGTGAGAGAGACTGAACACCTTTAGAATGTAAATCAAGAGAAACTTAAAGAACCACAACATTGTTTTGGAACCTTGTCGGCTTGAGACCTAGATGTCCCATCCATTGAAGTGGGGCTTTCACATATCAGAGGACATGGAATTAAAAAAACAGTCGCTGCATTGCGTTTGTATCCAGAAAAATGGATGCATGTTTCTTTTTTTTTCCTCTGAGATTTACAACCGTGAAATAATGTAAATCCTAGCATCTTAAAAGGTGGCGACAGTAGAACTGCATGCTGAGCTAGATGCTATACGTCTCCTTATGCAGCCTCATTGATTCTTGACCAATAAAAAGCTGACGTTGGCCCTTGGAGCTGTGGTTGAGCCAATACAAACATCATTTGCCTTCTCTCTAAACTCCCACTGCCTGGCAGTGAAGGAGCAGATGGACCGATATGTGCGGAGACGTCTACTTCTGTGTTGGTCCGATCCATTGAAATGTTAGATCCCCAATACGCAGAGATAATTGTAAATGTTTTGTTTATGTTTAATATTGTTTAAGTTGTATGATTTTATTTTGTTTAGTTTTAATCGTTTTCAGTCCAGTCAATGGTTTAAAAATGGGAGCAATTTGTTTGAGTGTATCCCAAACCAATCAGTAACTGTTTATGGGCTGAAAGAGTCAAAAGCATTTCCCTTCAGTGTTGTTTTTCCCTTTCATCCAAAGATGCACTTTATGGTTCCCTCTATAGATAAATATCTTGTAAACAAACTAAGAATTAGCATTTGATGTCAATTCAAACCAGATTTCCTCTTAGTTTAGGGGCTATGATTTAAATTTTGTTTCATAGTTTTTCTCATTATTATCTACCCAAGATCTTCCTTGTTGCCAGTGTTTAGGTACATTTTGTAAAAAATAAAGTTGATTGAAATCTTAAGTAAAGAGGTAAAAATGAAACATCAAAGTAGGTTTACATGTTGTATTACCTTGTCATCTGCAAGTGCCTTCATCATTTCAAGTGTTGATTGAAAAAATAAGTGTTTCTTTTTACAAGCTCCGACAAAACCGTCTGTACAGTTCATGTCTGGTCCTATCAAACTCTAAACAAGGCTTTTTTATGATGCAAACACAGTTCTACTGGCTGTTAAGTTATTAACTGAATTACTGAACTTCGAAAAATGTGGAAAAAATGGGAACCCCAGGCAATTTAATTAGTATTCCCAACTCACTAACGGCGCTATCACACCCTATTATTTGGGATGCTGGAAGAGGTCCGCCGAGGCGAACGCCGGCATCGTTTGCAATTAAGGAAACAATAATGACAAAGTCGGCGATAAAGCTCTCCATTACAGTCGGTGCCGGAGTAATCTGTCTCCTTGTAACCTCCATTTGATTGGACACTTTAATCAAAAAGGACCAAATATCTGTGTTCCAATCTTATTATGTCACAGAGCAGAGGAGAACACGCTATTGAATTAGCTTCAAAGTCAGCCTGGAGCCCACGAGCCTCTCGCGCAACAAGCTGCCTGCCTCTGCAGAGCTGCGATGCAAATCCCTCTTGTTAGTGACTAATATCTGGCGCAAAATGGTGAAGGAGACGGAGCTGCATCTGGGAAACATTAACTTAGATGCATTTTGACTTCCGGGTCAGTCACTGTTCCGTTTGCTGTTCAGCATTTACTTCCATCAATGTTGAAAAATAAAATGCACTTGCTTCTCGCTTTCCTCCACTACATCTCATCGTCTTGACCGGCCCGACTCCGCTGGACGACATGCGGTCGGGCTGACTTTTTGAGTACACACACTCTGCGGACATAAAAACAGAACTGGTTGAAAGATGAGGGAGAGAAATCATCGTGTCAGGTTACTGTCAAGGTTTGAGAGCTGGGCAGTAAATAGAGTTAGCTTCGATTTCAGGCAGCCATGCCGGGAGGCATCAACTGCAAACAGTCTCACAGATAGATTTGTGAAGTCAAAAGTTGGAAAATCAATAGAGGGTGAGCGCTAACTCAGGTGCTGCTTGAGCAACATTTGTCACTCTGACGTCTCACTCCGGATGTGTTCTATACATCTCAGAAGAAAACAATATAAGTGCAATCCCTCTATATTAAAAATATAACATAGTGATAAAGCTGTTGTCTATATGCCTGTTGGCTCTGTGCAGCACTCTGCCCACTAACATCATTTTTAGATGACGAGATAAGAGAAGACGTGTTATTGCTTATTTGCATAAATCACAAATGTGAGCGGCTGCATTTGAGTGGCAAAGAAAGGAAGGAGGGAAGCACACAAAAATGCAATTTCTCATTGGTGAGGACGGCTTGCAACTAACTAATCACATCTCAAAGCGTCAGGGCAACACAAAGCACACCGCAACACAATTCAGCTTGTGCTCCGTGGCCGCGGTTAAAGCTCTAAATCTGATACAGGTATTGCTTTTGTAACCTAATGAACACGGCCCTTGTTACTTAGAATGAAATATTGTTTTCTTCTGCCACGGTACAAATATAGCAAACAACATGAAAAGTAAAACCGTTTAAACAGTTTCATAGTTTTTAAAGGCAACGCAGATGAAATTATTTCATAAAATTGCAGTTTTTCCAAGTAAATATCCAAACTCCTCAAATATCGACGCAATCAGATTGCATATGTGTTGGCTGAGCTATGTGAGCGGATAACGCGCTATAAACAATTCATTACACTAACTGTCCCTTAACGATGGGAGAAGCTGCTTACCCGTATGGTAATCTGGAGGAAATCTAAACGCTCTAAGGGGGGGGGGGGGGGCAGAATCATCTGGATAGTCACATGATCAAAAATAAAAATACAAGTGAAAAGGACAGTTTGTCATGTTTGGGTAAAACACAACAAACAATGGCTTTAAAAAGGAGAAAAATGCAAAGTCGAGATTGCTGATCCCCCGTTTCAAGATTGCGCCCTGGGGTTGAGTGTTGGTCGACACAAACCTGTAAGACATGAACTCTTTCTGCAGTTTGTTTGTGTGTCTCTAAGTTAACCTGCTGCTGACCACAGAGTTCTCGGCGCCAGCTGCTGACAAGCTCATTTGCCTCCACGCAAATCCCTCGCATTCCTCAAAGGAGTGCAGAGCCGACTGGGGCCGGAGCGTCTCTGCCCCGCAGATATCGGCCCCGGCCCCCGGCCCTCCTAATGAGGCCCTTTAATTAGTCGTTAAACATGGGGACCGGCCAGCGCCATGACATTTCTGTTCTCAACTCCTCTAATTACATTTTGTGGGGGGGAGATGGAGTTTTCATTCTGCTGCTGTTTCTATTTAGCTGCAGTATAAATATCAAGCATGGGAACAAACATATAAAAGTCACTGACCTATTATGTAGTGTAATCTAATGTAAAGGCTGTGCAATGTAACCTTTGTCACAGTTTTGTTTTTTTTACTCAACCCTGGTTTGTGATGGCCTTGTATTGGTTTGCGTTTCCGCCACATTTACACGCATGGGAACACCTTCACATACAAGGCAATCCATCACAACGCCACCACGTAATACAGCACTTGTCCGTGGAGTTCAGTCAACAAAATCATTTCCACAGTTTGTCTGGTCACTGAATATATGCACACTTGTACAGAGAGAGACAAGCTTGTTTACTACGCTGGTGAAAGGGGAAAGCCTCTCTATTGATTTGTGTTTGTTTGTGCTGCAACATCCGTTCCTATAGAGTTCCCTGTGTGTGTGTGTGTGTGTGTGTGTGTGTGTGTGTGTGTGTGTGTGTGTGTGTGTGTGTGTGTGTGTGTGTGTGTGTGTGTGTGTGTGTGTGTGTGTGTGTGTGTGTGTGTGTGTGTGTGGACAGCATGCGGTGCGCCCCCCCCCGGCTGCTGAGCTCCCCGTGTCATCAATTACACATGGAGCCACCTCCAAGTTCCGTAACATCCATCCTAGACCAAGCCCCGCCTCTCCGATATGCGTTTCATAGCAACCACAGCTCTGCAGGGACTCCGCTGAAGGGGCGGGTCTCCGGCCTTGTGGCACCATCGCAAGGGTATAGGGGTAGTTGACCCATCTGTGGTGCATTGTAGCACCAGGGACTCACACTCACATCCATCAATGCATGTATACATCAAATTCACTGCCTCTGAAATGAGCCTCAGGGGGAAGCATTAACATCAAGTTAATGGTAACTCAAGCTTTTCCGTATTGCTTCTGCCATCACACAATCAACCTCCTTAATGACCACGTTTCTCTTTGCATTACATCACTCCCCTCATGAGCTTCTGGAGTAATCACGTCTCCATAAAGCAGAGAGCAGTGGGATCAATTACTGTATCATCTTGCAGCGGGACACACACCTCGGAGGTTTGCACATGGTGGTGGTAACCCAGTCCTGACCTCAGCATGACTAAATGCCCTGAGCTGCTGCCAGGACTGCAGCTAGGGGACAGCTGGAACAATAAACCACTGCACTGAAAATCACACAGTCGTCAAAAAGAATGCGTGGAAGCGTAGCAGAGTAAAGGAGACTTCAAAAGGCGGTGATAATAAAAAAAAAATGGAGACTAAAGTGTTTATGGTCCTTTTCACTGCAGTTCAGATTACTGGTCTGGAGAATAAGATCTTTCATATCGTGAATTGGAATTGACAGAAAACATTACAGCGGCACGTCTGCCGGCTCTTTCTCACAGTCATTTTTCCATCCTCGTCTCTTCCACTGGTCCAGGGATAACAGAGAGGCTGAAGCAGCACATGGCTGCATGCTGCTGCAGCTACACTGGGACAAAGCAGCCGGCCACATACCCAGCAAGAAGTGTGTTCTAACTTCTCAACTTCCTAAGTGTTACAATTTAACTTTAAACTGTTTAGTTATCTTGGAGACATTAGCACCATGACAGCAAAAAAGCAAGACCGTCAGCAGATAAAACCGGCAAATTATGACTAGCCTTTGAACTACGTTTAATATTCTGCCATCCAAATTTAGAGAGGAAATTTGCATAACTGATAAAACAAAAGGGAGATCATTTAATGCGCCAAGAGTGCTGTTGGTCCGGTGCAAACAAGAAAAATGTCTACTGTTTTCTATTATGAGGAGCAAGTAGCAACATTATCTAACAAGACAAAGCAACTGGTGTTATGGGTAAAGTAGTCTGAGTGAAAGAGCACAACAAAACACTGTATTGGGACTTTCAGTTTTCTTCTCAAAGCAGACCTACAGGAATGAGAAACAGCGGGTGGCAAACCACTGAGTTGCTTATAAAAATGGTATTTCTCCGACCAGCACTTCTGACTTTTACATCGTTTACTTTGAAAACTGAGGAGAAGAAAAAAGGCTTAAAAACTTGTGTGGAATGTTGGGAAAGTGGACAAGAAGAGGGAACCATAGATGTATGAAGGGAACGGCTCATTCACATGAATGGAGGAGGGAAATAACTCAGGATTTGGCTCATAGTGCAATTTAGTACTTTTAGGTCCTAATGACTTAAATAAGGGCTATTCAAGTGTTCTGACTTGGGACTTGATTTGCGTAAAAAAAAAGTATCTGCTGATTTACAGTCGTCTCCTTCCCAATGTCCGTCTACAGGAATAAATTCCCCCATGGCATCACATGACAGATCAGTAGGTTGTAATTCCACAGTTTGGCCACTATGTCAAATATGCTTCAAAGGCAGATGTTTGTCCCGGGGGCTTGGAGGGAACGCAAGACCAAAAACTGCACTCTGGGACACGAAAGATTTCTTTTTCTGAACACACTTTTCCTGTACGTCTACATTTTCTACATTACTCACATACACACACAGTGCAACACGCTTGCTGAGCAGAACCAGCTTAAAACATTAACGTTAGAAAAATCATCACTCACAACGAGTATTGGCGGGCGTAGCAAGCGTTTCTCTACCTTTCAGCACCTCCATAGCCCACCTCAACAATTGCATTAACTTCAGCAATAAAGCCCTCATAAAGAATATATTACAGCGAGGCCTGTATTTCTGAAACGTTCCCTCCTCGCCTTGGATTGTGTAATAATCGCAGAGTGGATAGATTGCTCTTTGCAGAGTAGTGCTTGCCCCCGCACAATGGGAAGCATCACAAGCAGCAAGTGAAACCTGAGGCCGGCTATTAAAACTGGGATTGTTCGGGGATGACAAATACAACTTCCCCAGAGTTCTTATTCAGCTAAGAGGCATTTTTTCTTTTTCCAGGAAAGAAAGAGCCAAAAGGAAAGGTTCTTACCTTCACCTGATGTTGTCCCAAAGAAAGATGGATTGTTTCTGTTTGCTGTGGGAATATCAGCCTGCCTCCTCAGCAACTCTACAGTCACTGAACCTGTATGGGACACTTGCTGGTGCCCGGGAGTTATTATACAGGCATCCCGCACACATGAACATGCATGCTTATTTGTCACAGTGCTACAGTGGGGAGGGCCGTGAACATGATCCTATTACTGCTGCCTTTAAAAAGAGTCAAACCACCATAATCAGGAGGGGTGATTTGGGATGGGAAGTTTCCCTCAACACCCTGACACATGAAGGAGAGCCGATAGTTCACAGCTGAACAAAAGAACAGGGGTGTTATTTCAGGATCTCTTCTTTGTTAAGTTGTGTCAAAGGGTTGGGAACATACCATTCCTTGAAAGATGGAAGTGGTGGCTTGGGATCAGAGCGCACATCTGTTGTTTGTACAGCTATTTGGTTTTTTTTGGAGGAGTGGAAGAGAAGAAAAAAAAAAAGGGGGGGCCTTGAAATGCTCCCAAAGTGCCCTAACAGTAGATGTGATGAAAGATCAAAGAATAAGCAGATCGGGAATTGAACATGTGAGCGGTGAAACTGAAGCGTGGTCGTGCCGCATGAAGGCAGAAGCGTGAGTGAATGATGACATTAGACCACCCACAATCCAACTGAGCAGGTCCAACTTCATACGTAGCATTCAGTCAGTGTGTCTCTCTGCATACACACACACACACACACACACACACACACACACACACACACACACACACACACACACACACACACACACACACACACACACACACACACACACACACACACACACACACACACACACACACACACACACACAACACACACACACACACACACACTCTTGTGTTTTATTCTTCTTCCCCTACGTTGCGATTTGCCAATCTGGACCTAACTGGCGCCTTTTACATTAAAGTTAATAAAACCGTTTCTTGTTCTTTTCCCCAGTGGTCAGACATGAAATACAAAACACACAAGTACATTACGGCCATGACTACCCCATATCTAGTTCCTTATTTAGGTTACATGGTTTATTGAAGATACTATAAATAAGAAGTAGAAAAAGTCAATGTGACATCACCTATTAAAGATGTTATATAAAAACTCATTCCAGACCCGACAACGCCGTGTTAGCTGCCTGACAATAAAAAGGTAGTCATGGCGGAAAGCACAACCTGCTTTACCGTCTATTTGACTCTAAGTGGGACCGTAATTTACTAAATATGTATTGAAGAAGACTTGAAACTAGCAATTAATATCATTAACTCATGTTTTAAATCAAACGAGAAGTAGAGTAATTTTTTTCATAGACTTCTATACAATCAGATTTCTTTTTTTGCAACCAGAGGAGTCGCCCCCTGCTGGCTATTAGAAAGAATGCCACTCTGCATTGACTTTTCTTTTCAGACCCAGAGGTTGTCGACTATTTTATTGACGGACGGTGAAAAAAAAAATCATTCGTTTGTCAAATCAGCCAGCCGAGGTAATGAATGCAAAGCTATTAGCGGAGTAAAGACATCCATCACAGCCTCAGAAGACAAAGCAGGGAAAAAGTGTAAAACGTCAGATGGACAAGAGCGATTGAGCTCAAGTAAACGGACGAAAGGAGAAGACCAATAGGAAAAAACTAGGGTAGATAAAAAAAAATAAAAAAAAAAAGTGGGGAGAGATTAGGTATAAAAAACAGGTAATGTCAGATGAGACAAACACACACAGAGTCACCATCTGCCTGCCGCAGTGGTGTGTTGCGTTGTGTCCTCAGATAACCTCCCTCCCTAATTAAGAAGTGAGCCTGACGGAGCAGCAATTACTCAGCATATCAGTCACACATATAACAACACAGTGCAATACACAAACCATCAAGGAGCCACATTAAAGAGCTCGCAATCCTCTAAATATACATCAGCCAAGTGCATGCACTATTACTCAGCAATGCTTTCAGAGAAGAGGGACGGACAGACAATGAGGCTCTTCCAAGGCAACAGTACTCAGCCACAAAGTGTTTTCAAATCATGAAAGGTAACTTTACTAAGGAAGAATAATTATATCCAGTCACAACATTACTGGTCACGTTCCGTCTCTGTGGCAAATACTGAATATTCCCTCATTGAGCGTCTAATGTGCTGTTTTTCTAAATAATTATAAACAGGTTAATAACCATTTTGGTCCAGACTAGATAATCAAAAAAAAAACTATTGTAGGAATGATCACCACGGGATAAATTTTACTGACTTGAGTCAACATTTTGAACCTGTCTAAAGGAATATCTCTACATTAAACAAGATCACTTGGCACACATTTTGACATTCATATTCCCCAGAGGCTGAATCTTAAGCACTTTGGTGATCCCCTGGCTTTTCCTCAAGTGGCGCCAAAAGATCAAAATGTGTACGATACCTTTGTTTACAACCAAATACAAGCGAAAATAATGACATTGTCATCCTCCCCTACTTTTGTATTAGCGGCATGCTAGCACGCTAAACTATGATGATGCACATGGAAGACAAAACCATAAAAACTAAATGTTTGGCAAAATATCTTCTATAATCGTTCTTGAACAGGTTAGTAGAAAAGTCAGAAAGGATATTAACACCAAAAAACTCCAACTGTTTGGAGATATTACGGCGTTAAATGTCTTGCTCAAGGGTACCACGTTCGCATTATGAAAAAGCAGAGTGCATTATTTATCCACTTTTCCTGCAGCTTTCCAAAGCCAGCTCTGACAGTCCGACCACTAGCTTGCTTCTTCTTTTTTTTTTTTTACAACCGTTAGTCTCCTGCCTCCTCAGGTGTGATATGAACTCCACTGAAATATAATATTTACAGGGCGGTCTGCTGATATGAGGCGTTTCAGGCCGAGCGGCCCCAACAAGCTCGCTAACAGAGTGGCTGTCGTATTACTGGCTGACTGTAGGCAGAACCGGGGTTCGGGTCCCGGGGGGGGGAGGAATGCGAGGCATATGGATGTGATTAAAACAGGGGCAGCAGAGCACGGCGTTTACATTAGCATGCTGCCGGAGGGGCTGGGGAGCTTTATGAAGGGCTGTGTGCCAGTCACCGGGCTCACAGTTCACAGGCAGAACTGAAAAGTTGAAATATGAAGCAGGGGAGTGTTCGTTTTGCTGCCTGCCTGATTTCTCTTTACTGCTTGATCTCAGTGTGATGAAGAGTCGGGGACAGAAGAGTTGACAGCAGAGCTTCAGGACAAGTTGCTAGAAATTGCAGGGCATAAAGGAAGCCTGCAACACTGTTAGGCTCCAAATGAATAGTTCAGTGCTCTTCTTCTCTTAGAAAAGCAACAGTTCCATCTAGAAGATCCTCCTCGCCCAGGTTGCAAAAAATAATGCATTTCATGAATCGTCTATTAAATTCAGCGTGATCAAGTATAAAACAACTGAACAACTATTTTTATGTTTAACTACTTTGTTGGGGAGAGAGAGAGAGAGAGAGAGAGAGAGAGAGAGATGGATGAGGGTTTGTTGGAGTGTGTTTACACTCCTCTCAGAGCAGTAGGAGGCAGTCATTATTACAGACGAGCACCCGCATCTGACACAATCGAGCATTCAGCATATCCATCACACACACACACACACACACACACACACACACACACACACACACACACACACACACACACACACACACACACACACACACACACACACACACACACACACACACACACACACACACACACACACACACACACACACACACACAACAAAAGGATTAAAGCAAAAATCCCACCACACACACACACTCTCTTGTGCTGTACAGTATATCCTCAACCAGCATCCCATAATCTGCTTTGTGATTAAGTTTCACTTTGTTGTTTTACCAAGTTTATTTAAAATGAGCCACATCCACGTATACTTTAGTTAAAGAGGCAAAGTGCATGAGCTTGTTGTGCAGCGGGAGTTTTCTTTTTACGTTGTGGTGATGCAAGAGTCATACTTCCTAAACAGGAACTCCACTAATTTCACACATCAAAGTGTGTTTACAGATGGTGGGGAGTATTACTGTGTATGTATAACAGGGAGCTGAGGTAAATGGAATTAAGTGATGACACTTGATATGAAGAATACAACAAAAAATCTGGCGGGGTGGACTGTAGCCCGATCCTCATCTCTGCCAGAGGCTAGCGGATTTCAGACTGAACTGTTGGCTGTCAGCTGGCATTGTGGGTAATGTAGGGACCAGGTTTTGAAACTTTATTTTGGTTTTAAGATAGTGGATTACTCTTTTAAAAGCAGAACATGCCTAGGAGCTCCACAATGAAAATGAGTTCTTGGGCTTTATTGTGTTGTATCCTTTCGACAAATATACGATGCCTCCTGGTGAGGCAATGTATACATTATTTATTTATACCTGTCAATATTTTTATATATTGTGATTGAAAAAAGCAAATCAATCTATCAAAGCGGCTTTGCCTTCTAGTCTACTCAGGCTGTTGTTGGTGAACAAATCTTCAATGGATTTCTCCTTGTGTGTCCGCCATATTTAGTAATAAATATGGAATAAAACTAGCCCACCGCTCTTGAACTCTGAGGCAGTGAAACCCAAACTTGTCATTTTAAGATGATAATCAGGTTTAATGATAATCAAGTTTTTTTTGTAATCCACTGAACCCACTCGTAGCCATTTCTTAGCAATTACCTTCCCAGATATAGCCTCAGTATGTAACTGTTGTGGCAGAGTGCTTGGACAGAATTTGGATTCCATCTCATTATCCCCAGTGTATGAACCAAATAGCTGTTTCCAACAAACAGCTCCAGGTAAAATCTTGCATATTAGCTCAGGACGGGAAGAAAATACATGAAATAGAGCAAGTACTGCAAGTACAAAACAAGTTGTCACGAGTTTTCCTATGATGTATGCACACCTGAATGGATGGAATTACATGAGCAGCACATGTGTCAACATAATCTCTCACCCACCGGCACTCCTCCTATCCATTATGAGCATATTGCCACCACCTACAAAGCATGCTGCAGATTGAAAGGCATGGTGGAATTTGTGAGGAAACAGAATGCAAAAACAACAACACACCTCGCCACCAAACAGGAAATGAGAGTGATTTGTGGCCGCTGATTATTGGCATGGTCCACTTTGGTCTGATTAGGCGGTGGGACTAGCGGGGCCCGTCCATTCCTCCTGACATGAAATATGGAGGTAATATCTGTTGCCTTCTGTTGGAGGATCCAGACAGCTTAATGATTCAGCCAGCTATGTCTGACACACGCACACGCACACACACACACACACTCATAAACATGGAATATAAACCACCCTGTCCAGCTCTACATTACTGCTGTCAGATAAAAATCCACAAAACAACAATTTTAGTGTGTTGTTTCTTAGTTCAAGAAAGCGATAGTGCCATTTATGTGTCCATGAATTTCCTTAACACTGTGAGTATTTCCACTGTTTGTTTTCAAATATACATAATTTTCTTCCCATAGTCGAAAAACATGCAAATCATCATTTCTGATGATGTTAAATAGTAAAGATATTCCACTTAAATCAAGTCAACAATGACACAATACTGTCAACTGGCTCAACCTCCTCCCCCAATACCACCACTACCATCATCAACCCATCCGTGGCCTTGCTTTGACCTTGTTCTCATTCATGGTTCACCTGCTGTGTGTCAGAAAAACGTGAGCGCAGCACTCGAGCAGTGTCAACACAGCCACTGTTGTGGTGTGGGAACGCAAAGAAAGCCAGGCACCCAGAGCCCAGAGAGAGGAGGGGCCACGAGGTGACACTGACCCAAGACAAAGTGACACGCCTTAGGGGGCCGAATGCCCGGGGGGTGGGGGTGGGTTTTCCTTTTCAACTGGGAGAAGAAGTATGAAGAATAAATGAGAGAGAGGAGGTAAAGATGGACAGGATTGAAGCAGTAGCATGAGACCGGGCCTACTCTCATGTGATGTAATTGGATTCCTGGTAATATGGGCTTGGGGAAAAGGATGGAGGACGGGAGGAGGTGACTGAACAGAGAGAGAGAATGAGGGAGATGAGAGGAGGAGGAGGAGGAGGAGGAGGAGGAGGAGGAGGAGGAGGAGGGGGAGGAGGAGGAGGGCGACAGGGAAGAGGATTGATTTCAGTTTGAACGCTGGAATGAGTCTCAGGGGAGGGAAGGAAAGGGAAGGGGCTCGGTTGGTGCAGAAGGCCCCCGCCAGTTTTTTACCCATGCTCCTCAGGGGCTCCTTGGGCTATGTAAGGCCGCGTCAAGCCGACAGCGGCCGCGGGAGGAAACTGTACACACCCAGATTTTATAACCCACAACGTTTTCTTCTGTTTAATCAGTAAAGGAGAAAGAGACATCCCCCAGGGAGAGAAAACGAAAGAGAGGGAAATTAAGTTGAGCTGGGTGTGAGCTAAAATGTTAATGAGAGCAAAATGAGGTAATCCCTCAATGTTCTCTGTGGTTCCCACCACTCAAGGCAGAGAACCTCCTAACCTACACTTGGTATTTTATTGTATATAATACTTGTATATAATGTACTTGCATATGAAATAAATTTGACCACATACAGAGAGGCTACTTGAGCGCGTGATCTCAGACATGACATTGCAGCGTCAGTGGAGTTGGGTTGGTCCGTTCAATTGAAGCCAAGCATGAAAGCACAGACAATAACTCACTTAGAATCCTATTGTTCATGAGCTCCTAATATAATACTGTTTACAATCTACGTGTCATAATGAGGGTAACAGATGTTGTCACTTTGCAGCTGGAACAGCTGGAGAAATACAACTTAGCCAGGTGAACAGATCATCAACTGCTATACGTCCGTGATACATTTCACCATCTGTTAAAGCTCGACATACATGTCAGTAAAAAGTCTCTCGTTTTACGCAAAGAACTTCAGGTATACAAGATAGTCACTGATGACATGAACATCCTACGCCTCAATCAGACCCACATTGTCCTCTGGCTGTCATTCATTCCGCTACGTACTGAGTGATGGCTCTGTGGTGGGCCGAGGCTGTGGTGCTGAGCGCTCTTTCCCCGTCAGGTAGACTGAAATACCTCCCTCTGTACAGCTGGCGCTTAGCAGGGCAGAAACAAGCCAGAGAAACGGACCAGATGAGCAGGTACACACACACACACAAATGCACACACACACAAAAAAAAGAAAAAGCACAGATCCAGCCTCTCTTCCTGTGTCTGCTCTAATTCATCTGAGTGTCAGGGCAGATGGGGAAATGTGTGGTTGGGTTGATGTTGATGTGTGTGTGTGTGTGTGTGTGTGTGTGTGTGTGTGTGTGTGTGTGTGTGTGTGTGTGTGTGTGTGTGTGTGTGTGTGTGTGTGTGTGTGTGTGTGTGTGTGTGTGTGTGTGCCAAAAAAGAGTGAGTCGGGGTTAAGCCAGGATCACAGTTTGGATGGGGCCACATTTAGGCGCACGCCACTGAACCTCCTCAATACAAGTTGGTTACATTTTTATCTTGCAGAGGTCACCAACTCTATAAACCATGACTGCTTAAAAAATATTTTTACAATAGTTTAGTAAAAATCAGTGGAATTAAAATAACAATCGAGAACAATAACATGTAGCCAAAGTCACGTGTTAACGACAAGAACACTGCCTCGGGTCGACATCCCATGAGCAAACAAGCTGACTCACATCCAACAAAGTCACAATCGCCTGTGGAAAACAGTATCAAAATATAGAGGCGGTCTATGTTTAGAGCGACGACACAAAGTCACTTTTATGACCTTGTTTGTGCCTTTTGGCGCACAATGATTTGGGCAACAGTAAAGAGCTGTATTTAGACCACACACACACACACACACACACACACACACACACACACACACACACACACACACACACACACACACACACACACACACACACACACACACACACACACACACACACACACACACACACACACACACACACACACACACACACACACGGCCTGTGGTAAAGAGTCTGAAGAACAAAGCAAACGCATTTTTCCTCTGCTCTCTTTTTACAATGTGGAGCAAAGCTCTGACATCATTTGTTTGAAACTGCATTCAAATGTAACTACCTTCCCAGCAACTATTTTCCTGAAACATTAATGCTGCTCTCCCATATGTCGCTGCTGCTTACATCATGCACATACAGTTTACATGAAATGCAGCTTGTATTTCCTACATTTGTAGATTTAGGTACATTAGTAGCTTCAGCAATAATTACTCTTTAATGCTAGAACTTAAAAATATTCCCACATGTATAATGACTAAAGCAAGCCATCATCAGACCGTTTGCCGTGCTAATCCCTTGGCCTTCTCTCTGCTGCACGCCGTAGATTAGTAGAAGCTGGGACTGAGGAGCAGCCAGCCTATAGCTTATCTGTGAGGGCTCTGATGAATCCACCTCCAGGGCTTTCTGGTGAAAACTACGTGTTTCTATTCACAACTGAGAGGACTGGATGGATATATAAATTAAGTCGTAAAAAGGTTGTATACTACTACTATGAACCTCATTTTGAATTCAGGACTTCAACTAACAATCATTTTTATCATCAGTTCGTTATAATTAATAATATGTCCAGAAAACATCAGAAAATGGTAAAAAAAAGACACGCATACGATTTCCTTAGAGCCCAAAGTGCCGTCAATAACTCACTTGGCCAGATTTAAGAGATTAAGGTATTATAAAAATGAAAAAATGACCTAGAGAATAAATTGCAGTTCTGTTTGCATTTAAATTGGGATGGATGATCTCTGTTACACAATTAGCTTTGACGAAACAGCTATGTGGATTAAACCTCCAGTATATCTCTAAACTACATCTAAATCTATTTCAATAATTCTATATTTCATATCCATCTTTTACAAAAATAACCCAAGTGTCCAGCTCAACTCCAACCAGATGTGAACAACAACAATGCTGTTGTGCCTCCTCGTCTGTGCAGATAAACATCAGGAATGTGGTCTGTCCATACTCAGACAGCTAAACAAAGTTATCTGGCTGCAACATCATGAGACCAAAAGCTACTCCTCTCGCCCCACCACTGTTTATCTACCGCTTTCTAAGTCTGTGTGTGTGTGTGTGTGTGTGTGTGTGTGTGTGTGTGTGTGTGTGTGTGTGTGTGTGTGTGTGTGTGTGTGTGTGTGTGTGTGTGTGTGTGTGTGTGTGTGTGTGTGAGAGAGTGTTTGTGTCAGTGAGGATTTTATTTAGTATTTAGTAATCAGCAAAGCCCCTGGAGATGACCGGCGCCTTGGGATTTAGGACAACCAAAAGGTCACCTGACACCAATCACCTCAGACATCACGTTTACACTCTCCAGATGAACAGAGGAGATGAGAGTTAAGGGTAGAGAGAGCGCTCAAGTGTGGTATTTAACCGGAGTTAAGACAAACAGTCCAAACAGCAGAGACATAATCCATCTCTTTAACAGAGAATACAGAGTTCGGACAGATGAAACTGGGTAAGACACACAAATACAAATATTGACTCCAGAGAGGTTTCACTGGCTCTGGGGGAATTTGCATTTTACCAGTGGGGAAACATGGGTGTGGTAATAAAACAGGGACGTATGCGGCCACATTTCCGGGACACACACGCACAGCAGCCTCTGATCTCTCATCTCCATCCCGCCCTCATGATGAGCTCTGACACCGAGCGCCGCCCAGCGCACCTGCTGACAGGTGGAGAGGAGATATGCTGTAGTTTCACCCCAACCTGTCCGACTGGATCAACAGGTGTTATAACACACTTAAAAAGCACACACACACACACACACATCATAAGAGATGATATGACTGCAGTTACTGATCGTTAACATGCCCGAAAACTGATTCATGAAATTGCTCACAAATTGCTTCCCTATTGATAAACAAGCACATGCGTCACTTTAAGTCCACACCTGCCAATTAAGAAAAGCTGTTGCAGGTTACGGAGTGCATGTGTGTGGTGCTACGACCGTAGCAACGAACACACACCGGAACCCAAACCAGTCATTCATTTTTCCTAAATGTTCCACTGTCAGCTGCTCGCTGACAGCAAACCGGAGACGTGATTAAAAACAGCCCCGACCGGCTCTATAGGATTCCTACCATTCCTAGCAAAAGCACAATGAACTGGCTGGGGCTGCATGGAGCTAATAAACAGACTCACTGGCAGCATGGGTGGGGTCTTCATACTGAAGGTTACCATATGGTCCTTTGGAAGACAAAATGGAAAATGTGAGAGTTCAGAGTCTTAACGTACAGGGCACTTATGTGTATTTAAATGGATATAGGGGAGTGTCATTCGTAAATATCATCCTGCCATGGGGTTAGTTAGGTGTTGACTAGAGCTTGAGCCCTGATTTTTTTTTTTGCCTATACTTTTTAAAATGTTTCAGAATTGGATGAAATGGAGAAATGGATGTACATTCAAACACCACTGGAATACTTTAATAATGAGAAAAACGTTAAAACGTTATGATTCACAGGCAAGTTCTGTAGTTTAAGGAGGGTGTTAAAAATGAAACACCAAATTATGGTTTACATTTTGTACTACCTTGCCATTTGCAAGTGCCTTCATCACTTCAAGTTGATTGTAAAAAATAAATAAAATAAAAAATATAAATAAAATAAAAAACAACTATGATTATCATGTCTGTGTGTTCAGATCTGACTGAGTTATGACGCCGAGAACAAGAACGAATTTTGACACAAATTGAGGTTCATGCCTGACGTCTCTCCCGCCGCACAAATGGCAATGTACCATCGTATGTCAGACATCTGGTGGTTTGTGAAGTTGTGCTGTACTTGTTTTCAAGGTTGTTGTTTTTTCCAATGTACCTGAAACAGAGCAAAGCTATAATAATATAATAGCCCAAGCTGATGTAACGGCTGATATGAGCATATTGCAGATATATCTGTAAATTAGAAACAGTGTCACAAAACAAAAGTCTAAGTGATTATAACAAGATTGTTTTCTTATGTGTTAACGTTTAAAAAAAAAAATAAAAATCACTGTCTGCCAAAACATCATCATCAGATTTTTTTAAACTCACAAATAGCAATATCGGTATCCGTTGGGCTATAAAGCAGAGTTTGCTTGATGCAAGATACATTTCAGGGTAATATTAATAAAGTTCTATTTTACACGGTGGCAATGCAGGGAGAATTATACATTCAGTACTCTAAGATAACTGTGCCTTTAAATGTTCTGAGGAGATGAGGCAGCTATTGACCAGTGGGACTCATCGTGTTTTAATAGTAGAGGAGGGGAAGTAGAACATGAATAATAATGCAAACAAACCTATGACTGGCGTCGTTTTATTATCTTCAGACAAACAAGCGCTTGGCAGGAGTCGGGTTTCACATAAATGACCCTGTTTTTGGCTGAGTCACCAGTTGCCGTGTTTTATCAATACGCATTTGACTGCCTGATTTGTATTTGAACACTGATAGGATGCACATCCCTTACAAATGTTTCATTACACAACCTTCACAACAGCGTTCCAACCGTGTCCCAAACTTTATCTTACAATGCAGGAAACGTCCAGAGTACCTCTCTCTCCATATCAAGCAGAACAAAGAGCTGGGTGGACAAAGGCGGCTCAATGGGGAGAGGAAGTGCCACACAGGAATTATAGTGGGAGCAATGGAGAGTCAGAGATGGTGAAAATGGATCTAAAGAAAAAGCTGAACAACAACAAAAAAAAAAAGGAAAAGCCCTTTCAACAGCCGAGCTCAGTAACACATGACAATGCTGAAATGACTCCTCTTATCACAGTCATTCCCACTGCGGCTTCTCCAGCTGCTTTCTGTGATAACATTGTTTAAAAGTGTGCGCTGCTTTCTGTGGCCCTTTTAAAAAGTTTTGAGACCAACACAACTCAACACTTAACTCCCCCCTCGCAACAACAGTAGCTCCAGCTGTGATGAGAAAACTGCACATAACAGGCTTGTTAAATAAATAAAAAAAAGAAAGAGAGTACTACTCGTCCACTGTGACTCAGCAAGCAACTAGGCCACGATCCAGTTCCAACTGTCCCTTTATCAGCCCATTTACATCAGGAAGAATAGAAATCAAGCGCCCCCTGAAAAGAAACAATGTGTCTGTGAGCACTCGGATCCTAACAGCCCCACAGGGAAATTAGATTTCTTGTCTAATTTATGAGCTCCGGAGCCGTGTAGAGCTCGAGGTCATGACGGGACGTCTGTTTTCGACAGCAATCTTCTGCCTATTTGCGCAAATGAGTTTTTTAAGAAAATGGGTGATTCTCTATGTGTTGAACAGCTTTGTGGAGTACTTCAGCATTACAAGAAATGTCGATCCGATACCAGTGCGTTAAAAACACATAATGATATATTATAGTTATTTTTAAACCCTTTGTAAAACATGATAACGTGAGATCAGATTGATGTATATAGATTTGCATACGCTCCGACGCCCAATCCAGCATTTTAGTCTATATCAGAGGCTTGTCTGATACCGGTATTGGTATCGGAACAACTCTAGTAGAACGCTGCATTCTGTTCGACCATCTGTGTGGCCCTCATTCGCAGCACACGGTCTGATTTTGTAGGCTTTCTGCGGTCACAGTTGAATAAACTAGCTCAATCTTATCTGTATCGCTGATAAATGATGTCGGGTAAGTTAGTATCGGGCTGAAAAGAGTCAGAGTGCATGTGTTAAGAATATGCATTCATCACAGTGGCAACATTTCAGACAAGCTAATAGCAAACAAGGTGAAACATTCTACAATTGTTTTTCCAGAATCAGCAAACAACTTTCCCATAAGGTTCCTAAAGAAATAAATGACATTAATTCTGATTTTCAATTAAACTTCCCCAGAGTCTCTGGGCCATTGTGTCCTCCGAAGGAGAGTTTCAAGTAAGGTGCAGCAGCATTTGCGGTACAAATGAGTATGAGCCATACCAGGGCCTATAAAATAACTGGCAGTGACACACAGCAGACACCTGAGACACCAAAATACTAATCTTGGCCAGCTCCAGCTATGTAAACAGAGCATTCCTGAACAGTACAGAGTGCAAGGGAACAGTGCTGTGTGCATGAGTGTGAGTGTGTGTGTGAGTGTGAGTGTGTGTGTGTGTGTGTGTGTGTGTGTGTGTGTGTGTGTGTGTGTGTGTGTGTGTGTGTGTGTGTGTGTGTGCAAACTTAAGAGAGGAATATCTGCATGCAATAAGCTTACATATTTATCCAAAGGGCGTGGATTATGGATTTGGTGTGTGTGTGTGTGTGTGTGTGTGTGTGTGTGTGTGTGTGTGTGTGTGTGTGTGTGTGTGTGTGTGTGTGTGTGTGTGTGTGAAGAAAGAGAATCTAAAGCTGCAGTGATAGTAGTGTGGCATTACCAAGTGACAAATGGAATTCAGACCCAGCTCACACAACTCTGCACAGTTGACCCAACACACAGCTAAAAAAAAAAAAAAAAAAAAAAAAAAAAAAAAAATCACATGATGCCCACATGAGAGCCTTGCAAATAGCATCAACAGTGTGCTCTGTGTGGTAAACCTCAGCGTCACCAAGCCTCCATCAGTCACTGGATAAACTGAACATCCTGCTGTATGGCACTATTTCCATACATATCAGATTAGGCTCGTCACGGTGGCCACTATTAGCGATGACAAAGACGTCCACAGGTCCACACCAGTGTGCCTTTACCATGAACAATGCAAGACTTTAACACTGTGGAGTGGGAGACAGATCAGGCTGCCGACATGGTTACCAAAACACACACACACACACACACACACACACACACACACACACACACACACACACACACACACACACACACACACACACACACACACACACACACACACACACACACACACACACACACACACACACACACTCCAGTGTCAATTTTTTGTGAGGCGGCTGTTTTTGACTTTAATTACAACTACAAAGTCCAGAGTGGTTGGCTTGGGAATTTGTTTACAACATTTATGTGACAAATGGGTGTTTCGGCTTAAAATATTAAAACTTGTGAATAAAGCCCCAGCCTTTCTGTCTCATAACATTTGTGCACTGCAGGGCAGGGAAGCAATTTAAGTCAGTGATTCCAGTATTTCATGGTGTGTCAACAAGTCTGTATGAGATTAGAGACGGAAAGAAAGTAGACTGGCAAAATACTGCTCTCAACAAATACATTTTAGAGGGGAAACTGCAGCAGCATTATAATTGTATTGTAGTGAAGCCTTTAACAAACAGATTAGAATTGAGTCATTGAGTACAATACAGTCCGGACAAGATAACACAGGGAAGGGCCCCATCAACCTCTCTGCTGTCAGCAGACTGTAAAATGTTTAATCGGATATACGTTTGGCTGGTATGTCACATACAGTAGAAGGAGTTCTTGAATTATAAAAGCAGATGGACTTCTTTCTTGTAAATTCAGCTTTCATCCAACACTGAACTGGATCTTCTTTACAGCAGCTGCTGCTGGAGGAAGTTCAAATGTAACGTGGATTAAACTCAACGTCAAATTAACTGATGAGGGGGGACGTCAGAATAAGAGAGTCGAGGTGAAGATGTACAATATCTTCTTCTTAAGGGAGGAGGATTATCATAATCATGTGGAAATGTGTAGTCAATGTGTGAACATTTACATATAGAGTAGAGTAAACGGCTGTAACGCTGGCCTTAACTTCCAAGATCTATCGCCAGGCACGTTTACCAGCTTTGATTAAGAAAAGAAAAAAGCAGGGCAAAGGCTCTACTGCTGCCAGACTGACTGACTACTGCCAGACTGACTGACTGACAGACAGAAACTGCTGTGCAAATTCATTTTAATAATAAAAAATGAAAAGAAGAAGAACCAGGTAGCAGTGTTAACGTTACGTTTTTGTCTTGTGTTCAATTTGTGTTTGTGTTTGTGTTCAGGCTGCGTTGTGCATACGCGTGAGGAGAACAGAGCGGGTTAGCTGCTGGCAGTGACATACAGAGGGTGGTGGTGGTGGTGATGGTGGTGGAGTTGTTCCATAAACAGACCGCGCTTCAACAGACTCCACACTGGTGCCAACGGTGAAGAGAGAAGGTGGACGCCAGTGACCTCTTAATTAAGACTCAATCCTTTCCCTGTCTTTGCTAATTAGTCTCTGCCTGTCTAATTAAGATTCTATCAGCAAGCTGTCACATTTCCCTCACTGTACTGGTTTGATGAAGCTCGTACAGTAAAGTGCATGAACTGCTGTGAAGAATGAGGACAAAGTGTCTGTATCGTAGTTTGTTTTTTTATACAGTCCTGTACGTGTGGTGACCTTTTAAGCGCTCATATGCATACTGACCTTTTTACGCTTCGCTATCAGGAGCACTAACACACACACACACACACACACACACACACACACACACACACACACACACACACACACACACACACACACACACACACACACACACACACACACACACACACACACACACACACACACACACACACACACACACACACACAGAGGGACAGCGTCACTTTGTGCTGCCATGGTGGTGCTTTGATGCTACTAAGACAATCCACGCGTCACACAGCTGAACTGTGCTCTTAAAAAGGTTACTTACTTTGCAACCACTTATTCAGAAAACATTTGCAGATCATTTGTCTCATTTCGACTTTCAAGAGCGTTATATTTTGCTGTGTGCCCCGACCAGAGATCATGTGACTAAAGGATGAGAAGAATTCAATCACATTTGATTTTTTTGGGCAAGTGTTTTGCCGGATAAATTGATTAGCTTTACCCAGATGGAGGCCTGTTAAAAGGTTTCAGAGACAAAAATGCCATCATCCGCACCAACTCTGCTTTCATCTAACCCTAAATAATTCAGAGAACTGTTAGCAACAATAACAGACAGCAAAAAGATTGTCATGAAATTTAATTCAAACCCTGTGTAATAGAAAAACTGATATTACCCTATATCTGGGCTATATATTAATATACCCTTGACAATGCTAAATATGCAGCAGGAACATTTAGTAATGCACAGAGCTATCCTCCTCCCACACCATGTCTTGTGTGTGTGGTCCCCAGCATGCATTTAATCGTTTAGTGTGAGCACCGCTAAGTTGAAGAGGCATGAAACAACCGGAAACAACAGCGTTTAAAGTGAGCGGTGCAGGGATCTGTGGTGATGGAGTCATGTGGTGAGGTCCCAGCTTTAAAGGGGACACACAGGCGCAGCAGATGCACAGTCATCTCGTAGAGGCCACGCAGGTCCACACAGGGATACCAGATACGTTGCCATAGCTGTAAAACACGGTGTCACTGGGCCATTAGCTGCTACATGACACAGCCATATCTCCCCTGTCATCAGAAGGGATTACCAGTCTTCAGTCTAACCGCGGACGACGCATGCTTTCTCAATCAAGGATTCCTCAGCGCTGGTCACCGCCACACATGGAAGAAGAACTGCAGGCCACTTTTTGACAGTGCACTTGCCATCTATGTGCAAACTGTAAAGGAAGATCACTTACATGAACATTGCAAATTACCAGGTCATTTCTAGTGACAGCACAGCAGGTTCCTAAATTTATAACAATTCAATGTTGCTTTATCGGGGAGATTGAAGGAATAGTTTGGAGAACGCAATCGTACATTTTTGTACAACAAAAGTGTGAAAGCAATTTACGATTTAGATTATTCGCCGGACTAATTCTTGGCTGGAAGCAGTAGCTACCACTGGTTGCCTGGCAACCGCTCAAATAGTCGGCATAAAATGGCAAATTGACGTTTCTATGTTTTCATACAGAATGAGATGTACTATGTGTAATAGTGAGCTTTACCTGTACTAGTACGATAGACATATTTTGTTAACTTTGGACAGAGCCAGGCTGGTTGTTTTCCCCCCCGTTTCCAGTCTTTATGCTAAGCTAAGCTAACAGGCTGCTTGCCCCAGCTGCATATTTATCATACAGGCCTGAGATCAGAATCAATATTTTTAATAATTTTTTCATTTAACTCTCTCCTAGAAAACAAATAAGTGTCTTTCCCAAATTGTGCAAGAGGAATAGTGCCTCACTGACTCACATGTGCTTCTATTACTAAAAACTGCTTCTGGGCAAAAACAACGCTGCCGTTGGTTCATCACGAGATACTTCACCCACACGTCGGTGGTCATTTCCTCGCCACAAACCTTAACACATGTTACTAATATTTATTCCTTCCTTGAAATAATTATCTGCTAATTGTTTCCCCCATACTGCAGCACTCTCTCCCTTCACAGTGACTGCCACCCACATAAGGCTGTCTTCAAAGCTTTGCCACACACTGTCATCCATAACTGCTGTGAAGTGACCTGTTGGAACGATTCTTTTCATTAGGGCCTTACGCTGGAAAAAAGGGACAGGGTGGGGTGGTGGTGGGGGGGGGGACTCAGTCAGAATGGGCTGCCCCTTAATAAGAGCCGTCACAATTCCCATCCTCACCCGACAATGCTTGTGGAGAGAATAGATGAGGGCTTGAGAGGGGAGAGATAAAGGGAGCAGGCAACATGAATAGAGCCAGGAAAGACGAGGAGGAGGAATAAGGCAGCGTGGTTCAACCAGGCATTGTTGTGAGCCACTGCAGAGAGACCCCGAGAGTTTGGGGCCTGTGTGTGCGTGTGCGTGTGTGTGTGTGTGTGTGTGTGTGTGTGTGTGTGTGTGTGTGTGTGTGTGTGTGTGTGTGTGTGTGTGTGTGTGCTCACCGCTGTGGACAAACAGACTTGTGTCTAAATCCCTCTTAATCAGGACTAGATTGTTCCCTAAACCTGTAGATACTCCCTTGTTTTGTCTGCGTGTGCATGGGTAAGCTTCCCAAAGACTTTACATTAATGGGATTTGTTTAAACAGACCCCAAGGCCTCAACCAGAACATAATTAAAAGTAAAGAGAAGAAGGGAAGCAGGCGGGGAAGAAAAGGCCTTTATATCTCAGGGAGCATGAGAGGTAAATTATAGATTTTCTGGGTGCAAACCACAGCTAGAATGATAACAAGCGGATGGTTAGCTTTAACGACAACAAATTAACTCTACGTGGGATCCCAGGTGTCTTTTTACTATCTTGTGTCTCAATAAGTCAAATATGCTGCAACGTGATATTACAGGATGAATAAAAATGCACAAGCACTTAACTTTGTTTCTTTTTTGCAAAACTAAAGTCCATGCTGAATTAAAACTTCTAAAATGCATACAACTTTCAACTTTTCAAGAGACTAACAGTATTTTTCTCAGGCACATCCACTTGCTGCTGGTCTCGATCATATTACTGCTGCCCACAACCAATCCCGTCCCGTTGCGTCCTAGTCCGCCTGCTGCAGGCATTACCACATCTCACGTGATGATCCCCGTTCCTGACTTGATACAGGAAACAGAACAGAACTGCCTATGCTCAAACATTGCAAAGATTGTATGCAAAGTGAAGGCTGGCAGAGAGAGCGCGTGCGAACAAAGCGGCAGCTACTTGTGAAGTGGTTTTGGGTCTTGGTTTAATATTTCAACACTCAGCTTCTGACTTTGCATTTAGTGTTCAAAAAGGTGGCTCTGGTTTTGAATAGCTGGTTGAAGAGCAGGACTTAAACCTGACAAGGTGTTGGTGCTTTAAAGTCTAAACAGCAACTTAAAACCTAGTTTGAGCTTGAACACAACCACTTCACAAAGACCAAAACATGTGTTCACACACAGACACACCGAGACGCTGGCTCTGTTGGCTTAGCAAGGCTTCAATATAGGCAATGTAGAGTCACAATCACAGAGCAGAGGATGTGAATGAGTGGAAGGGACAACACTGTAAATTACCACCTTACCATTAAAGCAATGGTTTGTAATTCGGGGCCTGGTGTTCAGGGGTTGGTTGGATTTTAAAAACAGACTTTCAGGGGGATTTAAACTAAAAAATACTGGATTTTCTATGTAAAAATTGGTAAAAAAAAAAAAAAAAAAAAAAACCAGGACCATGTTGGTGGCTCCACAAAGTGACCTTTCCTAATTCAAGATTAATTAAATGTAAAGTTACTTTTTAAGCAACCGACATGCATTTATTTTTTTTATTTTTTTTACAGCATCTTAATGCTTAATGCCTCATAAAAGAAAAACGTTGATTAAGACGTCCACCTGCTCTGAGGTGGGAGGCTAACACTGAGCATCCTCTCTGTCAGATGGGGGATTATGCTAACCAAGCAGTAGGATTGACAGTGTGGAAATAAGTGAAGGCCTTTTGAGCAGATTTGTCAACTCATCCTACACATCGGCTAGGTTAACAGTTACCTTAGGTACTGAAACCAACGCAGCCTGATATTAAGCTCCGAGCTTTCATTTCCCTGTGTGTTCTGACAACTCAGAAGGAGCTCAGCCTTTCATGGTTTCACGACAGAGGCTTTGATTTCCAGTGTAGACCACAGTAAAGGTCGCTCAAGAAAAACAGCAATCCGTAATGTCACGTAGTCGACTCCTGTTTAAAGCTCTAACAAACTGTTTCTCTTTGGTCCTGATGTTCCTCGGTATTCGGGACGGTCTTTAAAGGAAACTTTTGTCAACCGTGACTAAATCTTGACGCATTCCTCAGAAATACACACTCCACTGCTGTGCATGTACACAATTTGAGGACACTGGATAAGAGCAGTCTTCAAAGGAAAGGGAACTGCTTCGCACCCCCCCTCCTCCTCCTAAACTCTCTATCGTAAATGAGTTGGCCTTTCTCTTCCTCTGACAGAGTGTGTAACTGCAAGCGCCAAGTGTGACCGATTCCCATTCACACTCAATACAGCAACCTACACTTGAGCTAATTACCAAAAAGAAAGACTATTATTCAGCATACAAAAAAAAAAACACACGTGCATGTGTGTACCTCTTTAGTGGCGTTACAAAAAGTGCTGCATTAGTGAGACGGCGTTTCACGGTCTATTAAGTTGCTCACTGAGTGTCCCTCCGCTGAATCTAAATGCAGAGCTTAAGCTGGGCACCGACACACATGAACACTAAATTCAGCACAAAGTAGGCAAGATGCTTACACTGTACATGTGACTTCTATCGCTCCCTCTCTCTTTTGCTCTCAAACACACACACACACACACACTTGCATAGATATAAACACACACACACACCCTGAAATTGAAGCCAGAGATCTCTCCTAAAGCCTGCTATGAGGGAGGAAGTGAAGCCGTTCCACCGCTGTCAGAGAATACAAAAGGTGGAGGAACGGTTGGAGCGAGGAGGGGTGTCCGACATCCTGCTGAGAGAAAGGAAATAAACACTTCCATATGCAATGCCTGCCAGAAAATCTCTCTCTCACACACACACACAGACACACACACACACACCTCAGAGTTAATGTAGTAACACTGTTGTAAATTTGAGCAGCCCCGGTTAGCAGCTTGCAACGCCATTATGAAAGGGAGAATATTTTTCTACCTCCGGAAATTTATGGCTAGCCAGACCTCGTTCATCACACCAGCTCCGTGATATAATGCGGCTTAGGTAGAAATACAGTCGTGTGAAGCTGTAGTTCCTCAATCTCTGATTGATCTACTAGAGCAGCGGTTGTTCTACGAGAAAATGATTCATGTAGTGTTATAGTGTGGTCACATGCAGCAAATCCTGTTCACCGGAGCGACCCGCACACAGTAAACCTCCTGCCTGGGGGAAACCCCATGAACTCTGGGCCGCCGGGGCCATTTTTCATGTCCGGAAACACACACGTTCAGACACACTGGTTTTACAGTCCTTGTAAAGACCTCCATTGGCTACAATCCCCTAGCAGGACATTAACATCACACGCCTTTAACCTTAAATGTAGTAACAATTATAATCTTAACCCCAGACAGTAATGGCTGCCATCATCTCTGTACACATGAAAAATGCAGTGCAAGAACACACACACATGCATACGCAGATCATCATAGAAACTTCCCAAGATTATCAACACACCCAACATGTGTACTAACGCCAGAGAGAGCATGACACTAATCTGCTATCAATCTGAAACCGCTGTTGTGATTGTGCGTTTGTACAAGCAGGTGGCTGTGCACCACTGCGTGTGTGTGTGTGTGTGTGTGTGTGTGTGTGTGTGTGTGTGTGTGTGTGTGTGTGTGTGTGTGTGTGTGTGTGTGTGTGTGTGTGTGTGTGTGTGTGTGTGTGTTAGCCATAGTGTTACACAGTAATCGTTTTGCATATGTGGAGCACGCTAGGTCATCTTCTTAAAGGGATTATCAATTAAGTGGTTCGGGGGTTTATCTGATTGGCAGGTTTTATCATTGCGATAATTTCTGTTTGCAAACACAACAGACTGCCAGTATTGTTGGACTGCATTAGAGGCATCGCAAGTAGCTGCTGGATTAAAAAGGAGTGAGAGTGAATGTCTATGTTTGTACGTAATAGTCCATAATTACATAATCTGGTTATTTTCCCACAGCTTCTGCCCTATCGATACACAGTGAGGTGGGCTTCTCATGGCTCGGACTCGGCGGCAGTGCACAGGGTGTGTGTTTTGCTGTGAATATGTGTGTGTATGTGTGTGTGTCCTGCACTTTTTTCCCCACTGATACCCAAAGCAAACAATACAATCTCTGCAGCACAACCGGTTGGAGCTTTCTTATCTGCTCAGACCTGAAGTGCCCTTGTATGTGTGTATGTGTGTATGTGTGTATGTGTGTGTGTGTGTGTGTGTGTGTGTGTGTGTGTGTGTGTGTGTGTGTGTGTGTGTGTGTGTGTGCTCTCACAGGTCTGAATAAGAGCACTGAAGGTCCCGACCTAACTCTTTTCAACAAGTCTTTAACCAGTTGGCAGTCGACGGCAGCAACCACTTTGTGAAGTGAGCCAAGACACTGCAGCAGCACCTCTCCACACATCCCACTTGATTAGAGTGAGAAAATGGCACACGCTCCGGGTAAAATTAGGTCACTTTGATTTTACAGATGGCCCCTGTTGCCGAGCATATTTTCCCAATTAGGGCTGATTAGGGAGGGAAATTCCCAGACAGCGTGAATTATTAAAAAACTTGAAATGGATTCTGATCATGTGACTTTGTACGGCGGTGACACACGACATCCCCCAGATGGGTCCTGGGGAAAAAGGGGGGATTCTGATTGGTCCATAATCAACACTGGCTGATGTTACAAGAATTTTAAAACATTAAGCGCAGGGAGGATTCCATAATCAACACTCTGAGTTCACACCGGTGATTCCCTCTAAGGTTTTTACATAAGTGTTTAATAAAATGACCTGACAGTTTTCCTCTACATGCTCCACAACAAGAAAATTTTAAGAAATTACTCAAAAACTCAACTACAAGCAAACTTTTGAAAAAGATGTCTACCACTTGGCCCTTTGTTTTGTTTATTGCTGTTTTTCTCCTGCAGCAAGAGTTATATCAGAACGTCCTACCTCTACAGTTACTGGATGGTAGAAGGAAAGCTACCACAATGTGAACAATCAAGAAACTAAACATCTGTAAAAATTCAAAGTAGCCAACATTAAGTGTTTAAAATATCACTTTAGATCTGTTTAATCAATTACTGTTCAAGCACTTTCAAACCTGATTAAAGTCCCTACACCCCTCTGATTCAACCACACAGGTGTTTTTATTTTGCATGAATAGACCTTTTCTCGAGACTGTGTGTGTGTGTGTGTGTGTGTGTGTGTGTGTGTGTGTGTGTGTGTGTGTGTTTACAGTCAGAGAGTGATTGACAACTCCCTACCTGTCCTGTTACTTTTGTCACACTAGTCATGGCATTGACAGGATGCACCTTTATCATTTGTATAAAAACCTTATTCCACAAGTCATTTAAAGCCGTCACAGTAGTGAAAGCACAGTTTTAAACAATAAAGTGAACGCTGATGGCTCACTGTCACGCCTCACTGGGACACTTGAATAAAACAGAGGCGTCGTTAACGTTATTAGCAACACCTGGGCTTTTTCTCTGACCTCACATAATAACCTGCATCGCTCTGCTCATCTTCAGTGGAGGTTTAATTAAGTCAATAAGTGAAAACACCTGTGTGCAGGAACCTTGTTAAGATGTTGTGTGCCGGAGTGATGGCAAATACAGCGTGGTGGCACAAAATATAATATGCAGGTAGAGGCTGCCTGGCTCTCTAGTCCAGAAATACAGTCCTAAAATGAATACGATAGTCCTTTCATGTTGACTTTCATATAGTGCCTTTAAAAAAAATAATAAATATATCAGTGTGCCACCTCTGAGCAGGCCCAGACAATATTGCTGCCAGCTGAATTCACAGGTTCTAAACATGTGAAATTGTCCTTGAAGAGGTGCTGCTCTTTTGTCTTTTGTCTCTACAGGAAGTTGGTGTGGCCCCGGAGCGTCCCTTCAGCAGTCTGCTTTACCACGCTGGGAGCCTGTCACAGTGCCTCAGCGTCAAACTGCCCGGCCCTGCTGAGTCAAGCTGACCATGAACTAGTCAGACCAGCCACACTGGCCTTATGTTCGCATTTTTCTCTTACTATAGGTGACTGATGTTCCCATTCTTGTAAGGTGCTAGAGAAGTGTTGCCGGTCTAGCCTGTTTGAGTACTCCACAGATACCGTAGCCTAAACAGATCAGGCCAAACAAGACCAACTCTGACTTTGCTCAATATCTGCTTGTTTAGTAAATTGCATTTTACAAAAAGTTTATGGTAAATTGACCCTCCTCGCTTATGCCATTGTAAATAATATCCTGGTAATTATACAGACCCCTTAAAAGGTCAAAGTTTAGCCCATTTAATTATATTCAAAGAGATGAGTGACACCTGTATGGCTATGATTATTTCAGGTGCTGAATATATTGTTCAAAGATGTCTAATAAGCTAAAAAGCTGTGTTTCTCCACACGTGAGCCATTTCAAAGGGTTGGTAAAGAGACCGAACAAAAGGGAAGATGAATAAACAGCATTTGAGAACTTTCTCTCTCTCTCTCTCTCTCTCTCTCTCTCTCTCTCTCTCTCTCTCTCTCTCTCTCTCTCTCTCTCTCTCTCTCTCTCTCTCTCTCTCTCTCTCTCTGGACCAGACAAGTGGCTGTTTCTCTAGTATTGTATTGTTCTAGTATTTTTTTTTTAAATGCTGTTTTTAAATGTCTGTAAAGCGTCTTTGAGTACTCTGAAAAGCGCTCTATAAATAGAATGTATTATTATTATTATTAGTACTAGTAGTATGGAACAAAAGTACGCGCCAAACCCCATTCACAAATCTGTCAACTTAAAGGGACTCGCCCATCGACAGGTGTACAATGTCGCGATATTTAGAAGTTTTCTCACCCATTCGAGAGTTGGATAAACCAATATTTCGCCTGGTAGAATGTATTTAAACATATGTCTAACTCAGAGATTACCCACAGAATCCCTCAAGGAAGCAAAGTCAACTTTTTTTTTTTTCTATTTTGATAAAGTTTAAAGCTTAATTGAATCTCTCAGGTGAGCCGAATTGATGAGTGCTTCCTTTTGTTTCAATAAAAGGCTTGAAAAAAAAAAAAAAAATCAAACCCAGTCATTTTCAGAAAACTGTGCAACATTAAAGGGGAGAGATTTGGCCGGAGTCCTTACCTTGTCTGACAGTTTTCAACCTGACGGGACCTTTGCAGTTCTTTATCACTGTCTGTACGTCGTACAAGGGTAATCCCGAAATCGAGAGGTTCTCCACCTCCAGCAGCAGTTCTCCTTCATTTATTTTCCCAATAGTGTAAAGCACGACACCCTCGTTAACCTGCCCGATGTGGGCGAACTCTCCGTTCTCCGCTCCGCCGCGCAGTGGTACGTTCAAGTCCCCGCGGGAGTCTTTGGAGACGGAGCACTCGTTCACTCTGGAGGTCCAGTGGGTTTTCTTTAGCACGGGTTTGGACATTGTGAAGAGCCAAAAAGCCAAAACTGGCGGGCTCTGCCACTGGGGTGAGGAATAGTCACAGCAGGAACACCTCTCACAAAGTAGACTTGTATCCGGGTGAAGCGCAGCAAACTTTCTTTCTCTTCCACAGAAACATGGGTGCCTTTGACAGTATTGTCCCACCGCTCTCCCGGGGTGAGGAAATCAAGCCATTCCCGTCGGCTCTGGGGTCATTCCTGACTGTGTAGATGTTGTTTCCATCATTCCCTGAACATCCCTGCAGTTTAATCCAGCTTTATCGGTGTAATTTCACATGTGCCACGGCTCCACTCGCGTCTTGTGTCCACTTTAATTAAATCCTCTCGGTTCTTATGAACTCACTTTAAATGGTGTTTCCTTTCTTTTTCTCCAGTTCACAGCTACTTTATCGGTGGTTGACAGCGTCTTCGGGTTCGTTCAACCAGGGACGACGCTCTTGTGCACTTAGCTGACTCTCATTCCCAGTCTGTGCTCTTCTGTGGCGCTGGGAATGTGTTGCTGTTCGTGCTGCATTCAGGTGCTGTCGGGAAGTTACAGTTAAATTCACACGACCGAGCCCAAAACACTGTGATAATGACTTTATGTGAATATATGGAAATATTATTATTATAATAGAAGTAAAATAGAGGTGTACATTTTCAATAATACCATATATTTCGAAAATATTTAGCCTACATTTATCAGTCGTGTTTATTCTTCTTTTAAATCGATGCATTTTAAATTAATGAGGTTTTTATTTTTAGAATTATTAAAATTATATTACAAAACTTATTTACCATTTATAAATCCAGTCTGAGACTCGAATAGTGTATGATATATATAGCCAACTATACAGTCTACTTATTGACCGTGTTTTAAAGCAGATACATTTACATTGTACATTTAAAAAGGAATTACAGCCTATATGTGACTTTAAAATGAAAACATATCCTTTTATCAAATAGAACGGTTCAGAAAACAATAAGTAACTAATTAATCCCTTGGAAACATATATTTCAATCACTATATGAGACGTAATTTGAAGTTAAAGCTTCATTGATGGTCTGTCAATGCATGTTTTAAATAGCCTAATTCGTTGTCGCCCAGTATCCCATATGAGAAAGCATTACACTGCGTCTATTTTTTGTAGTGAAACCACTAAATTACTGCAACATTTATATCAATACAATATTTAGTGCTTCATTTACGGTATCAGCATATAATTGAGTTGGGACACTGACATTTTTCAGTTTGTACCTCGGAAATCGGAGTCTACAAAGAGCCCACGAAGGCAACAATATCAAGCGCATGCGTGAAGCTCAGGGCAGAAGTGGCTCTCTTGGCTGTACCTTTTACATGAAAGAGTATTTTGGCTGCCCTCAATTAGAGACTGATGCCATTTTTGTGTTTATTTCAATCAATTCAAACTATTCAATTTAAATATAGATATAATTTAAACCTACTCATGAAAAAAATATTGTATTGGATGTCTTTGTCAGACATGTAACTATGTGGAGAGTTTTGTCAAGGAATTGTGATTATTTAAGTTGGTAATCAAAGAAAAAGGAGTTTGTCAGACTTGAGGGGATGGTTTTGACTGAAATGCTAATTTTAAATGTTTAGTCTGCCAAGGTTGATACCTGCGATCCTGCCTGACAGGATTCCTGCAATTCAGGCTAGACTGGAGGTTTGCCATGTTTTCACTTGCACCTCCACTCTGGTAAGACATTCCTAAGTGCTTTTGTGTGTGTATTTCTGAAACAGAAATGTCTACATAATCATCTCTTATGTCATACTCATATTGTGAATCGAACAAGCTGCAGGCGGATTTGGACTTTGTTTCTTTTCTCCAGCGACACAATTTCATATCTAATTTGTGAAAGACTTGATGGCAACATTATCAGTCTCATCAAAAAGTATCATCATTGCAAATACCACCTATTCTTGCTTTCTCTACTCTTCAAGTGATGAAGGAATAATAAGAAATAAAAAAAGGCCATACCTGTAAAGCATGTTTGTAATCCAAGAAACAACGAAAGAAAGACGGTAAAACAATGAAATTGATGGACAATCAGCTAGATAGACAGTGGACTAAGTCAGACAGGGATGAATACATTGCTTGATGGGATCAGATGGGCCAGTCCTCTCACCTAGGGAACAGCAGATGAGCTTTTGCCAACCTAAAAATAACAGTGAAAGTACTCTTTGTCTCTTGGGAGTAAAACCCATTGGCCTGGATGGGACAGGAAATAGTAAGTGCACTTTTAAGATGAAAACGTACAACAATCCTCATCCCTTATCAGCTGCTCATACATGAAATGCATGTTTAGTATTGTGTTCAGTTCATTGCAGTTCCCTAAATGGGAAATTCTCTTTGTAGCCAATTGATGGACAATAAACATTAATATAGAAAAGTACTTAAAACACAATATAACTCTCAAGAGTCATAAATTATGAACATCTTCATATTCATCTACGGAGCACCATTAAACTAAACAGCGCTAACACTGCATTTCTAACTATCCCATAAAAAATACATTAACCAGAGGTAAGCTATTAGATAGTACAAGATACAAAGGAGCTTCTGTGCCTGTGGGAGTTATCCTTGAGTTGTTTGAACCTTCTGATAAAAGGCAAGAACAACTTAATGGATGGTTAGTGTCATGCTTGTTGCTTTAGACCGGAGAGAATATGTCTTACCAACAGTTGGATGGACTGCTATTACATTTGTGTACACATATATGTGTTCCCCAGAGAATGAATCCATCAACTTCGGTGATCCTTTTCCTCTAGCGCCACTGGCAGGTCACAGTTTTCACATATTCAGTGAAATATCTAAACATCAACTCAATAACATTATTTTTTGAACATATTCATGGTTTCCAGATGACATACTTGCATTAGGGATTCTCTGACATCCCTTTAGTGCCACCATGTTGACATTTGTGGTTTCGTCAAACTGTTAGATGGATTGCCATGAAATCTGGTGACATGTCCCCAAAGGATCAATTATAAATAGTCAAGTGAACTTCTGACTCTTCCTCAGCGCCATCCTAAGGCCAAAATGAATCATTCAATACCTTATGTTTTATGACCAAATTCATGCAAAACTAAAGACATTCCCATCAGCTTCAGCTGTGCTAATTAGAAAATTTTAGCATGCTAACACACTAAACTAAGATGGTGAACATGGTAAACAGTAGTCCTGCACTGTTAAACATCAATTTGTTAGCATTGTGAGCATGTTAGCATACTGAAGTTAAGCTCAAAGCACCGCATTATTAAGAATCCCACTGCCCTTCTTGGCAAGACTCCCGCTGTGCAGCATTCAAGCGCTAGGATTGGCCGCGCGTCCATGCCATGCCATATCCTGATATGTTCGGGTCCTATGCCCTGACCAATAGACTATCCTGACCTTATCTACTCCAGATCAATACCTAACCTTAACCAACTGTCTCTGACTCAACCAGATACACAGGGCGGGTTTGCCAAGAAGAGGACAGTGATTCATAATTATGGTACAGTCTCACAGAGAGACTCTTTATTTTCAAATTTCTGAAAACTATTAGGGGGTCGATTCTTCTTTTGGCCTGTGATCACTGATAAAGAATATTTGAGGTCCTCACCAGTCAGAGGCTAATTGCCCGGTTCCAGCTGTTGTCTCCGGTTAAATGTACACAATATAAGCTCTATTCTCCATGTAAGAGTTAATAGGACCGTTGTGCCAGTCTGAATTCTATTCTTGGGTTTGAGGGCTAATTCAAAGTAAAGTGTAGAAGAAGTTTTAGACTTGGAAACTGGGTTTGATGTTTATGTGTGTGTTTAATAGTGAATTCCGTGCCAGTCACTTCTATCGTGACCTCCCGTATGTGTGTGTATGCGTGTGAGTGTGACGGGGGTGGCGGGGGTTCCAGCTCTGCCAGCTTCCTGTCACACAGTGTCACCCAAATCAGATCGACACAGGCAGACACACAGCCACGGGCCCAACATTTCCTATTCCCTTTCCACCCATCCATCAATCTGTCAAGGTTGTCTTGCTAGCGATTGCTGCCTCGCTGTATTTCACTGTCATGTTCTGTCTTTCACTCTCATGCACACATTAATAAATGCAAATCTCTGCATGTGCATCCAAACAGTAAATATATCCACGGACTCAGCTGCATGTTGGGTTTCATCCACATGAATCAAACCACATTGCACACAGTACAGGATCCGGTCCGCTCTGGTCAGGTACACAAAACCATGAATACATGTAGTTCATGTTGACATTACAATCAATATGCTGTGTTTTTACAACCATGCATTATATTTTACACAACCAGTGTCATACATGTTATACTATACTGCACTACAGGCTCTACACATTAAACTCAAAGCGTTTGTTATGCATGAAAATGTTGATCTTTAGGAGTTGCATTGAAAAGCAGGACCTTGTCAGGGAGAGCTCTCTCATTAAAGCAGCGTTTTTCCATTATTATTTATTGCCATTGTGCCGCTGTGTTACGACACCATTATAATGTAATGAGTAAGACCTGGATGAGAATGGTTTGTTTATCATAAACTATTATTGGTCACCATTTCCATTCACTCTGCCTGATGCGCCCGGTGGCACCGCTGACAAGTAATGACACAGTGAACCTAATGGCCAACAGTATTAACGTAGCGCTCAAATCTGGCGGCTGCACTCAGTTGACTTTGGTGCTACACTCTGGCAGTTCTCCACCATTAGTAGCTTTTATGATGTACACAGTGGATGACCCATCCATCACCTCTGACACTGAGTTTTGTAATTTGATGTAAGCATTAGGGTCTGTCCCAATATTCACATCTGCTGTGTTTCCAAAAGTAGTTAAGAGCCTTGCTTGAGTGATGTATTTTCATTGTTAGTGCCTGTAATGATTGCAAACTTGTGGAAGACTTTCAGAACACATCCGGACACACTTGGTTAATGAGGTCATCTCATCACTCAGACAAATGAGCTCGGATGATTTTATATTTTATTTTTGCATGAATTAGGTTAAAGTGCATAAGCCAAAAATGTAACAGAAAATTCTCACATTAAAGAAGCTAAATGAGTGTATAAAGTATTTAAATGTAATTATCAAGGAAAATTATTATTGTATAAATATTATAGGAGACTGACACACTGTTATATGATATTTTTGTCAATTCCTGTGTCAATGATGGGAATGTTTTTTGCCAAGTAGTTTAAAAAAAAAGAAGAAAGCTCATCCGAATATATATATATATATATATATATATATATATATATATATATTTGGCACTGTTGGACTATACTATTTCTAAGTGGGATTTCTTTCATATCAACAAATTCTGAATGAGCTGGTAAAGGATAGACTTTGAATTTTATAAAAAACCAAAATTGCATAGTGCTTTGGTGTGAATAAAATATGAAGACTTACATTTGGAAGAACAACCACTGGATGGATTGGCACAACATGTGCTACAGAAATTCTTAGTTCCCACAGGATGTGTACTAACTTTGGTGATACCCTGACTTTTCGGCAATCACCAGATTCAGGTCAGATTTTAATTTGTCCAATACTTTAGATTATGACCAAATTCCTACTAAACTAATGACATTCCCATGAGCCTCAGATGTAGTGCTAACTAGCTAATGTCTTTATCACACTAAAAGAAGATGGTGAGCATGGTAAACATTATACCTGCTAAACATCAGCATTGTCATTGTGAGCATGTTATCATGTTGATGTTAGCATTTAGATCAAATCGTCCCTGTGCCAGAATGCAGGTTCACAGAGCCGCCAGCATGACGGTAGACTCTTAATCTTGTTAATACTAAACAGTGCATTTCTGATAAATCCAACATGAATATGAAATGTTCAGAAATTATTTTGTTTGTTGAATGTTAGTTGACAAAAAACCTTATAGGCGCATTAACGGCGGTATCGCTTCTAAATAATTTGGGGATTGGATTTCAGTTGAAATTAAGAAAGAAAATAAGAAAGTGAGAAGGATGGACTGAGAAAGAAAGAGAGGACATGATGTTATAAATGATCTGTGGCTTCATAGACATAAAAACAGAGAGTACTGTATAATATGATGTGGCCTGACACCTGACCTTTGAACACATCCATTCTGGAAGGAACCTCTCTCCTTCTCCCACAAGCCACGGCTCAAAGCTTCCTTCTGTTTGGAAACTTCCACAGCTTTCCCTCTGACACTTCACATCTCAATCTTTATGTTTTTTTTTCTATCTTTGCAGGCATTTTTTTATTATCAAATGACATGCAGGGAACTCAGTATAAATAATTCACCAAACTCTATATTTCTTTTTAATTCCTAGATCTCTAAAGGGGCAAAGTAGCCGCCAAACCAGCAGTCTGTAAAGTTTTTTCAGGGTACGTCTATCCCAGCTCATGCTTTGATGAATGACATCAGACTTCTGTGAACCGTCGTTGCACCATCCTCTACATCAAGAGCCACAAAATGTGTTGGATAAAAACCCAACAGTGTTGTGCATATGCATGTGGGTAATCCTACATGCAACCTGCAGGCCACACATGACCTCATATCAGCTGTGGCGTGACAGCGTATTGATGCACTGTTTTGCACATCTGAAAGGCAATCGTGCATCATTCATAGGTAATTAAAACCATATGAACTTTTTATATCCGAGGTGCATCATAGCATAACTCCCCGAGTGGCCCCGGCATTGTATAGCAAAATAATTTTTGCGCGAGTCATGTTCGCTGACCCCTGATTTATCTGTGCTCATCACTTAGCGCAGCCTCTGTAATTGAGGAGGGTCATTTTTCTGCTTTAGATGTCACTTTAATCTACTTTACCTCTGTGCCCTGATAATGCCTCATTCATCATAATATCTACAAAGCGTAGGAGAGAGAGAGAGAGAGAGAGAGAGAGAGAGAGAGAGAGAGAGAGAGAGAGAGAGAGAGAGAGAGAGAGAGGGAAAAGAGTGAAATCCTTCTTTTAACTAAAGCAGCACTGCAAAGCTCAGTGTTGCCCTGGAAGATTAAGGATGAATGGCTCAGCACAAAAAGGCCATCAGATTATGTGACTGGGTTGCGGAGAACTGTCACATCACAGCCAATGAGGGGGGGAGCTCATAACTGATTAATGTTAGTAAAGTTAGGACCCTATTCTACTGTAAACTCTACTGTACTAAAACATCTTTTTAACCTTTTAAATACAGTTTTTTTCAGATTTTTTAATCTGCAGCAGGATAGAGCAGCAGTGGCTCGAGCTTTTTGGAACCAGGACAGGGGTGGGACATTGAGTGAATTATACACATTATTCAGCATATTTAACTGCCTAAATTCAGGTCAGCACATTCTTAAGGCTGGCTTTGGTCCCAAGCAGTAAAGCATCAGATGTATATATTTGGCTGTGAATGTTTGGCTCCCCCATAACGTTGAAGTAGTACAGAACAGCCTGCTTTCTTAATCTTTATAGATTCACAAAGATATAAAGGGACATGTCATCTTTACATTTACTTGTAGACAGAGACATTCACTAACTCACATTTGGGATCCATTCTGAATCTTATCCTAATACAATAGGGAAGTATGTTTGCTCTGTTTCTATGACAAACACGCCTCTGCCCATCACTCAGGTCATGAGAAATATATCAACAAATGAGTATCATCTACAACGCTCTTAATACAAGAATCCACGCTCACTGTCACCCCGCTGCACTCGACACATCCCTCGACATTTTGATGATGCCTTCAGACGTGTGACATATGGGTCACCGTGTCAGGAGCGCTCCGAACTGCCCTCTAAAGCTCCTCCTGTCAGCGGGAGCCCAGAGAGGATCATCTCCTTTTTTGGACTGGCACAGCAGAGCACAGCTAAGTATCGTTTTTATCTGCATTTCCAGAGCCTTAGGGAGGGGATCGACTGTTTTTAGATGAAGACGGGTAGACATTTGTTTACATAACAAGTGAGAAGTTTTGCTGGTTGCCCTGGTTTTTCTTGTATCCACATAGAGGCATGCACATACCTACTCCTTAGCAAGCCACATACTGCTTTATTTCACACTCTTCTTACACTAAAATGTCATTATGGACATTACATTTTTTCAACATTGATGTTGCATGCAGTTGCATTTATAAGCATAGCAGCATGGAGTTACTTTGAAATGCAATAGCCACAGCAGTTATCTTCTCTAAATGGGAAGCTTCTAAGAATATGGAGATCTTTCTGGAAATGGAAGCCAGAAATATACATATTTAAAGAAGCTGTTATGAAAACAATAATTACTCATTTGTAATGAGAAAGCCACTGAATAATAGCATTCCTCTTCTAATCTCTTTATCAACTTTCAGCGCCTTTGTTTTCGTTTTCTGGCCCGCAACATTTTAGTTTGTTGACCTTTTGACCTCATGTACTTTGCAGAAACACAACATCAAACCGATGAATGATGAAACTTCTGACAAGCTTTTATTTCATATATGATACTGATAGTTTATTAAGTATTTAAGCCAGTACATTAGTTTCTGTTTAACACACACATTTAGTTAACTTTTGCACATTCAACACTTTGTCAGAGCTAAAGTTATCTTATGATGCTGTTTGCTGCTGCTGGAATAATAGCTGCTGCTTGGCTGTGCTCCGCCAAAAGCAGAGCTGTTAAATACAAGGATAATTTAAAAAGAAAATGTAACGAGTCATATCATTGAGATACAACACATGCGCATTAAAAACTGATCTGCATTTGCTAAAAAGGCTCACTAGCTGGCTAACAAGCATAAGCAAAAAGTAATTTCAGGACAGGCGCAACCAAAGAGCACCTGATCGGACGCCATCACATTATTTCTAGCGCCAACATTGCAGCTCCAGTTACACTGTGCATGTGCCATACCACATAGCCCTAGACCTTGTCCCAGTCTTCATTCAAAGCCTCATGTTAATATAAGGGGTGGACAATCGGACTATACAATATGCCGTGACATTATGGGGGAGATTAGGACTGCAGATTTTGATTAGATTTTTGTTCTGGTCGATTATTTCGTTGTATTTATGGTTCATTTTAGAGCTTCTTTTAAATGAATTGCTTTCTATACATTTCTGGTTTAATAAAACCCACCTGTGGCTCCTCATGATTGCCTGCTTTTTCCCTCCCTAAAAACACACTGTACGCTGTCTGCTCTGCATAAAATGACAGTCAGACAAAGTTTGCAGCTAGCTAGTAAACGTAGTGTAGCATTTAGTAGCTTAAAAAACATGTATTTTTCTCAGGAGTTGGTGGAGACCAAAAACAGAGCTAAAATGAGTGAGAATATTGGATTTATATTTGCTATGATGCCAGAAACAAGATTCCTAAATTAATGCTGCTCCATGTCTGTTGTCTGATGGGTAAACTGTTTGCTTTTGGACTTAAAAGGTTATATTATGTCAGTGCTCAGGGCTTATTTCGTCTGTGACCATGTGACTATAAAAAAATTGTTATGACAGGTTCAAAGCAAAATACAAATATCATTCTGACCCTGAAAACTAATTTCAAGTACCAAGAATAAATTATTGATTCTTAACTTTGTTTAAACATTGATAACACAAATCAAAACATTTCAGATCACAGTTGCACCTTAAATTGCTGCATTAAGACCAAACTGTGCTTTCACACACATCATACAAACCCTTCACCTCCTACTGCTATACACTACAGTTATAAAGCTTTCATCTCTGAATCGTTGGTTTTGAACATTTTAGTCGAGAAGACCCCAGAAAGGAAGTAAAAAGGAAAGAGCAAATAGAAGCAGAGATGATGATGATTCATCATGATTAGCTGGGTATGACCGGTTTAGGTCACGTGTGCCACGCTAAAGCAAAACTGAATAATTCAAAGCAACACAACACAATGTCTGAACAGAGCAGGGCTTTTTCTTAGTGCTCTTCTACAGACTCCCACGTCAGCTCTGCAACCACACTGCCTGGAATAAAACAGAAGCAAGTCAAGTGGACATTTTAGGGTTAGAGCCCAGCTGTACAAGCTGAGGATGTACTCTACATGACATGTTCCACGTTCTTCTGTGTTTTAAAGGGGAATTGGTGAGGAGCAACCACAACCATATACTACTGTCATTTAAAATAAAGTTTTCTGTCTCTTCTTAGAGTCTGTTAAGCACCATAAAAACACCACAAGAGGCATTAATTAATAAAAAAGACTAAATTAATGGATTGTGAATGGGACGGTGTGCTGTGTTCACAGATGGATGGTCCATGTTAGGACCATATGAGCCGCCCAACTCACACTCTCGCCTTGAGAAACTGCTTTGCGTTTCCTCCTGATTTCAGTTGTGATAACTTGAAGATGCTCGTCAAGGACGCATGAGATGGAACTCCCTCTGCTCTCCACCTCTTTACCCTCGCACCGTTTCCCTGCCTCTTTTGCCATCTGCTCTACATCGCAGTATGTTTGTATTGCAGCTGAAGAAGACCGCACAGAGCATCCATGAAATCAGTTGGAAATAATTGCATTGCAAGAGGCAATATTTTCAAAGGGCCTGTGTAACATCATCCAATAAAATGCATGGGTTTTTGAATAAACTGTTATTAGAATCAAAATGGTTTTAATAGATGTTTTCTTCGGCAACAAGGTTGAGGTTCAGTTGAAGTCCTTCAGATAAATAAGGAAAAGTCTGATTATACCAAAGTGACAAAAAAAAAAAGAAAATTGCACAAAAACGGCACGATTATGTGTCCAAAATGTACTTTTTTCTCACACCAAGAAATCAAGTGGACAGATATATAGATGGGTTAGCTGAACAAATTATTTGTGCATTAAAAATCAAATTTTGCATGACATTTTGGCTATTCTAATCTGGATTTAAATCCACTGTTTGGGTAAACAAACAGTTAACTTTATATCTTGTCCCACCTGCGTAAATTCTTCTTAGAAACATTTTTGATTTTTGATTAAATAAGCAATATTCAAAGATAAAGTTGTATGTATTATTTAGTGTCTGATACCCAAAACATCAGCTAATGTGCTTCATCATGACTGTGTTGGTGTGGTGAACTGATCAGGGATCAGGAAACGCTAAAGCAGCTGGTTGCACCTTGCAGTTGATCTCATGTGTAGAATTGAAATGACATTTTCAGTCCAATTTTAGTGTAACATTAGTTGCAGTTGTCACAAGGACAGACAGTCAGACCGTGAATGGCAATTAGTTACACGAGAAACGGATGCATTTACACCTTTTCAACATCTGCTGGAATGCATCTCAAACAATATGAGGAGTTAGTTTAAGCAGTTGCATTTATCTTTAATGCGTCTTGCTGTGCATTCACATTTAGTTTTTTTTAAGATCATAGCTATCTTAAGTATATTTGCCAACTAACTTTGTAGAAAAATTGTTATCAAAATGTTTTTGGTAATCTATAAAATTCCTGTTAAGCGTATTTAAAGGTTCAGCAGAGGCACATTTTCCACTACAACCATCTGCACCTGTGGATGTGGTCAACAGCCAGGAACAGACTGAAACAAAAGGTCAGAGGTCAGAAAAACAATGCTTTTTTTGCTTGATTTTGCTTCCTGAAAGATGTCAGTGCATTTGTCGAACATGCCAACGAGAATCAATAGCTTGTTTGGTAGAACTTGCAAATGTGTTTACAGTTCTCACATGGGCTGACAGTACTGACAGACTGTGGAATAAAATCACCGTGTCAATGACTTCAAAGCAGCTCTCCAGCAGCCTGTTCTCAGTGTCAGCCTTGAAATACCTGTTCTGCTGTCACACAGCGGCAAACAAGGCGGCCATTGTGTCCAGGTGCGCCTTTGTTTGCTTGACCTGGCTGGGTTGCTCGGCATGACGGAAGACCAGAGTACACAATGGGGGGAGAGGGGCGGGAGGTAGTGGCCTTGGCGAATTCCTCACCAGACTGGGCGTGACTACATTCCCCACCACTGCTCTGTTTGAAGACGGTGGGAATCATGGGAACTGATAAACATGTACAGTAACTGCTCTGCTGATTTGTGCTACATTGCTATCAGTTTTCTTGCAAGATGTACCCAACATCCTCCTTATGAGGATTTATTAAAGGTAAATCTCCCGTTATGGCTGCCCTATATCCTTTCCATCTCCTGTGGGCCATATTTAAAAAGACACACGAGCACACACACACACACAAAGCTTTTTGCTGCAGCGTCCCTGCAGACCTAACAAGGAAACCAGTGGAATCTGGATGGGATCCAAAGCACACTTAACAGAATGGTCCCTATAAGTTCTTCATACAGAATGCTGTTATTGTAATTTCCTGCAGCTGGATCCGGAGACCTGGAATCAGAACTTTCATAGTGATCTTTGCTTGTATTTCTAGTGGGGAAAACATTTTGGTGACTACTATGTCAGCAGATAGGCCCCTTTAGTTTTTAATCTAAGGAGACTGATTGGCTGCAAGGACAAGGTCTCAAAAGAACTAATTTGTTCTGGGTTATAAGGATTCCTAAACTGGCATGATCTCAGCCAGGGTACAAAGCAGGTTTGCCTGAGTGTGTGTTAAACACTAGTGGATGAAGCATATAAGCCCTTCTGTCTAAGTGCAGGTGGTTCCCCTCACACTAACTCAAGCAGAATGGACCCGCTCCATCAAACACCCAACAAAGAGCTTTGTTCCGCAGCAGTGGAAACTGATACAGTCCAGCTACATCTGTTCGGTGCACTGTAAAAGTCACAGGGTTTCTGATGGATCAAGTGTGCTCCATGTTGGAGGGGTTGATCACAATTTGAGAAGTGAAACTGACACATTCTGGGTCAGTTCTGAACAAAATCCATTTTTGGAGTTTTATGTGTATACTGTGGGATAGATTGCACATATAAATTGCTGATGAATTGTCCCCACAAGACTTGTTAATATGAAATTTAAAGAAGCAATGTGTAGGATTTAGGGAGATTTATTGGCAGAAACAGATTATAATAATATCACTTTTTTTTAAATTAGTGTAGGATCGCCTGTAAAGAATTATTGTGTTTTCTTTGGCTTAGAACAGTTTCATGCCAGTTGCTCGATGTGAATTCTGCAGCAATGACCGGCTCTTTCCACACATGGGATCAACCAGTCCTTGTAGCTGGCAGGGTAAAGTCAGTTTAATGTCCGTCCAACCGATTTGGACATTTGCGTTCTCACATACTGCTCCTCCGGGTTATATCTAGATAAGTTCACGGTTGCAGCGCACGTGTCAAAGTGACTCAACACACTGGACCTTTCAAGTATTTGGCTTGTATGCACTCATGCACTTTTAAGCAAACACTAACTTAGTTTATTTCAGTCATTTATGGAAGGCAATAAAATAAAACGTATCTCTTATATTGGATAGTTAATGAAAAGACAAATGCACCAGCGGTATAATCAGATACTGTGCCACACACGCCAACACACACTCACATACAAAATGACATACAATCACACACACTTATCTTTAAAAATTCTGTCCCTTTAATATCCAAGAGGGAGACCGACAACAAAAGAGCAACACAGAAACGGGCGAGATGCTATACCAACAGATTTGCAAACAAAAATACACATTGTTAATACAGAGCTGGACAGATGAACAAATGCATCAACAGACCGACTGGACCTTGGCTACACTCACAGCCAGCTGACCTGCCTGCAGCAGTGTATGGCCCTCTAACTATCCTCTGCAGTACAGAACAGAGGGCCACTTTGTGCTTGAACCCAACCCTGATAAGAGGACGGTGGAGTCAAGGTGAAAAAAAGAAAACAGTTGTTGTCATGTGTTCACTGTCTAGAGCACAGTGTGTTTATTGTTATTGCTGTTGATGATTATGAAGCTATGTACTGCTTTCTCTTAATATAATACAGTAAGTGTCTGGGACATGTGTGGCAATGTTTTGATCTAAGTCACAACACAATGCTAGATAGTTTTAGCAATTTGTATCATATTTGAGTGACCTAGAACATGACCCAACAGTAAAAAAAAAAAATCCATACACGACGAGCTGGACTAAATAACATGCACATCTTACAATGTAATACAGTCAGATCAAGAGCATTGTAAGATCATACTGTAACTTTGTGAAGCATGGAGCTTTTCTTGAGACTGCAGTAGACAGGAGCTAATTCAACACAAACTGTTACTTGTGAGGCTAGTTTGTGATTTAGTGAAGGTGGTTATTGTCACCTAAAGCAGTTCAAAAATAAATTGTGGCTACGTCAGCATTGCATACACTAAGTTAATGATAAGTCAACTCTAAAATCGTATTTACTTTTAATCGTATTAAGCTCAATAGTAAAAAACCTTAACCGTTATGTTGTCTTTTAGAAGGTTGTTACCTCCGCCAGAAGAATCAGGAATGGTTGTGAGTGAGTGTGCACCTTTGTGTCTATCCATGGCTTATCTGGCATTCTGCTGCAGCAAACTACATAATATTTTTGGTGACCAGTTGAGGCTGCAGGCTCAAAATACTTTTCGAGGTTGCGTTGACTCATAACCCTCAGAACGGCTCTTATTGGCTTTTTACACTGTTATTGACCTCCTACTGACAGCTAAGAGCCGCAAGTGGTGACACAGCTGAGTGCATCGCTAACTCCCAGTCGCTACTCTAGTAGAATGTATGTCTATGGGGAAAGCAGATTGCCCTCTTTTATTGTTTTGGACGGTGTGTTTGGCTGTAAGCTAACTGGACTACATCGCCGCTGCCCAACGACAAGAGACAGTTATTTTGACCTTTTTTACTGGGACATGGGTATTGTCCAAAACATTTACTTGCAGCCTAGATAAATGCTTTAAGTTTGGTTGTGGTTGCAGACACACCTGGCAGAGACCTACATTCTACTGAATGCACCTTTCTAGAACATGTTGTGCTAGCTTAGTTAGCCTTAAACACTACTAGCAAAATATATATTTTGTGTCTGTCATATCTCTTAATGCGTGAAACATGGAGGTCAATAAGTCCAATATTCACCCTCCTATTAGTAGTTTTCTGTTTTATTTTGTTTAACAGTCTTCAACCTTTGCTCCTCTGTTCTGATTTCAATCAGTACATGTCCTTCATTTTGCTAACATATCTATAGAGAGGTAATGTTTTCAATCTGGGCCTTCAACACTAGTAACAGTTTACTTCTCCTTCCATTCCCTTGTTGAATGAAGCCTTGGCAGAAGTCCAGTAGATGCAGGGGGAGATTGGGCGAATTGTCCCTCTGAGAGAGCGGCTGTGGGCCGATAGGGCGAGTGCCGCGGGACCCAGGAGTGCCGTGTTGTTACTATGCTCCAGTTATGTATGTCAAGGCTGTATAAGGTTTCATGTGGAGAGGCAGGGGGCTAGCCTTGGGAGAACATTCAATTGTAGGGAAGTGAGCAGTCAGGAAGTGAACAATAATTCAAAACAGAGCTTCCAACAAAAGGGGGCCCTCATATGTGTTGACTTTAAACCATGTCATCTAGCCAGGCATTCATGGTATCCCTGTGGAAAATGTATATAGGCACAAAAAATATATAGAGAAAGGTCATGTGTGACGTTTGAGATGGAAACAGTGCACTTAACCATACTTTGAGCAAGGAGCTGAGCGGTGGATTATGCTTTTGGAGTGGTTGAAGAAGTTTCTACAGACATTTTAATACTTTTTATCATGTTTTAAAGCCTCTTTCAAGCCTACATGGCATGAACAATTGATAAAATATCAAGATCTTAAAAGCTGTGCTGCGATAGACCTTACAGAGGTTCACCTGTTATGTAAATGGAGTGGTGTCTTATCTCACAAATCATTTCATCCAAGGTGGTTGCATAGAACATCCTCTCATTATCATGTTGGTGGATCAGCTCTTGATCAATTGGCACCGAGACCCCAATTGATTGGATTCCCTATCCATCCCACTTCTCTCCACAACAATAATGCATGTCTATGGGTTTGTATTTCAGGCCCATGTATGTGTGTGCCTGTGTGTGTAAAAAACTAAATTTAGTCTATCTTCATCTCCTTCTACTTTCATGGCACAGTTAAACAACACCAAAAAAGGGCTGCAAATCCATTCATGTCCACTTTGACACAGCTGTGTTTGAATATTTTATGTTTTTCTATTTCCAAAAGCATTAAAGTTGATAAGGCTCTGAAATTCTAACCCGAGACATGTACATGCACACTCGTGTGCCAGAGGACACGCGCATCCATAAAAGCAACGCTTGCACACTAACCAAACACACAACCTCCTCGCGATGCTTCTTGTGTAACTCTGGAAACAAAGTGATCCAACTCAGTGAGCAGTCAGTTACGTGGGAGCAGCTCTGTTGGTTGGGTTGTTCTCTGTGCTGAGTGGGATCCTCTGCTCCGTCACGGTGCTGCGCTGTGTTTACTGTCCCTCAGCTTGAAGCCGCCTCCCTCTCTCTGCCATGGGCTCCAAAGCTGCAGGTCATCATTGGCTTTTCATTCTGATCCAATGTGGCAGTGCTGCTGCACTGACTCAGGCATAAACAGTGTGTTTGTGTGTGTGTATTTGTATGTGTGTGTTTGTGTGTGTTTGTGATTGTGGTAGCTGGATTCATATAAAAGGAGAAAATTGGTGTGCCATTTTTCATGAGCGCAAGGAGAATTTGGAGTGTACTTGCTTGAAAATAAATGCAGCACAGACTGGAACGTGTGTGTCTGTGTGGGTTTATGTGTGTTGCTTAGGTCAAGGTTCATCACCATTACAATGTGAGAGACCGTATAATTGCTGTGAGGCAAGTTGTCATGACTGTGTCTTTTCCTGGAGGAATGGCACTCTCATTATCAGTCTTTGGATCCTTTGGGAAGAAATCTATGTAGAGTGGAGCCTTGTCAGCCCCAGTGGCACACTAACCCAGAAGACGATGTAGACAATTATAGTTTTTAAAGGGAAATCCAAACTTTGATAGCATCAATCCTTTGAGTTTCAATAGATTCAGAAATTTTGGCAATGCTCACTTTTCAGGGAAGGGGAGTGAACTTGCTGTATTTATGTGTTGATTTTTTTAATGTATGTGTGTTAGAGCGAGACAGTTATTGTGGGGGCACAGTAGGGGTAAGGGGGAAGAAGTCCAGTTAGGAGAAAGTGAGTAACTCAATTAAAGCACATCATCTATTGTGTCTGTCTTGTTCACACTACGGGCATCTTTGAGAGAGTAACTGGTAACTCATCATCTCTTCTTCTGTGGTTTTTCTCCCTGTGTGAATCTTGCTATTTTGTCAGCGCAAAAATAATGAGGCCAGCAAAAGCCACAGCTCTTTGACCCAGAGGGAAGATTTTATGCTGCTAAAGTAAATTTGGAGTTGTGCTGAGAATATTTTTGACATGACCTGAGGTCATCTATGTTTGGTCTGTTATCATAGGGAGCAAGAAAAGTGCTTTATATGAAATAGCATGTATATCTCACCACTATTGTGCATTGTATGCGAGATATGAGGTTGTCATATGTGTGTGTAGTCACATTCCTTTGAACAAAGTGACACAAATGATACCACACCGGTATTCGGACCAAGTCCATCTTCGAACACAAAGTTGTATGACTGCAACTTGCCTGGTTGCAGTTGCGTCACAAAATCTGTCCACAGTCATATAAACATCTGGCAAAGTACTCAAAACTGCCTCTGTTGAAGATCACAAGGTGAAAACAGTTTCAGCCTCTCTGTTGTGGCTGGTAAACATTTCTTTAAAATATGCAATAATATATATTATTTTATATTTATATTTTTATATAAACAGTGGATCAAATACGTAATTGTTTGGAACAAATTTGCTATCACAACTTCATTAGGTGATTATAAGGCAACGTTGTGTTTACAGCTTGTTCCTCTATGTAGCCAAAAAAAAAGAACAAAGACAGCTATTGCAGCTTTAAGTATTATTAATCACTATTAATAACATCCATGTGTTAGATAAAGGAAATGATCATATAATTACAAGTTTTAAAAAAGAGGAACACACAATTAACTGAATGATATGACTGCACTGTGATGAAACACATCAATGCTGGTAATGACATTGACATTTCTTACCAAAATTTATAAAAATCTACAATTTACGGGTTGAGATTTGCTCTAAATCAGCTCTGAACTTGCGAGCCCAATGCTGACATAGAGTTGAACGGTTGGGACCGATCATGAAATTGATATATAAAAAACCCCACCTCCCCAGCATATCCCAGGCCGCAACCCACCTCCTCAAAAAACAACAATCTTACTGATGCCTTTGCACTCAGTCCCCCACCACTGCATCTTCCACATATTGATCTCCATAAACATGCCCATAAACTACCTTTAACACCTCTCGGCCCTGAGGCTTACACAGTGCCACTGGAGCTCGGGAAGGAGATTAGGTGGTTTATCTAATAACCTCTTGGCAGCCTCTGTCCCATCTCTCTCTCTCTCTTTCTACAAATGAGTGGTCAGTACTCACACCCCCCCCATAGTTCCTCTTCTCTGATTTACTGCTTCTGTTTCTTCCTCTTTGGGCCCCGTCCCGCACCCATCAGTAATAAAGTGGCTGCTAAACATATTGAGTGAATAAATGCTCTTTGTCGCCATTACTAATATTAATCCCTCCGGCAGACACACACAAACCAACACGCAATCCCAGGAACTCCACCCTTGAGTGAACAAGGAAGGGAGGAGGCAACGAAAGACAAACAACGTGTAATGGATGTGTGTGGAAGGCTGGCGTGTATGAGCTCTGTCGAGTCAATTAATCATTTTATGTTCCTCTGTAAATGCGTGCACCTGCTCTTATGTGTAGCGGCCCCCATTAAAAATACACCTGCCCACCTCTAACCAAGAAAGGCTTTGCATCCAGCTGTGACCGGTTGAAGAATTAAACAGAATGTTATGTGTTCCGTGCACTCTGTTGATTAAAATGAATTGTTCCACGTATACTGGATAGCAGACATTAGAAGCAAGTGCAATTTATATTCCCAAGACTTAGTGAAAACTCAAGAGAAGCAGAGTAAATGAGATCCCCGAGGACTGAGTTTAACGTGAGGCGTCTCTGTGGATGTGCACAGTGGAAAGCAATTCCTCTGTGACGTTGAAAAAAAAAAATGAATTCAAAAGGGTGATCCAGTGTATCAAGCTGTATATATGGTCAGGTAAAAAATGTGAGTGGAAACATTGAGGATTTTTACAAGATGTAGACACCTTTCATACATTTTATGAACAACCTGACTGAGATCAGACAAGGATTGGGGCTACCACTGTCACTCCTAGGAAACGTGTTATTTGTCCAACAGCTAGTAACATGGTTAATAGAAAGAGAGAATTGGGACGATGACTGAATTACATTTAAATAATGAATTATGTTTAATTACTTTTGGTGGATTATTTTGGTTTGCATTATTTATGTGTATGTATATATATTGCTATATGGGTATACAGTATGTGTAAATATTGTATATACATATTACATTATTCTCCTTGTACTTAATCCTACTATTCTCAATGTTTTCTTTGTTAAATTTCTCTTCTTACCGAGAATGTTGTGTTATTTAGTAGATGTTGTTCTGGTTTATCAAAATGAATAAAAGAAAAAAAATATACAGTATGTCAACATAAAGAAACAGGTCATGGCCACCAGTGTTCTGAGTTTTCATTTGAAGCTATACAGCTGGTTGACCCAGCTTTTTCCAGGTTCAAACTTAACCTAGTTAGTACTACAACACGAATGTTAAGTGGTGATTTACACAGCGTTAAATTCAAACGTCTTGCACCACACAGACTTCCGTAGAGATTAGTTTTTAATTAATATTTTTAGCACTGAAAAAAAAGAGCTTTTCATGATATATATCCCCTTTAAGTTACTAGAATTTTCACACACAAACTTAGGAATGGATTTGCTTATAGCCGCTGCATTGCATTCCAGGTTGTTAAGTCAGTGCAAAATGAGATCCTGCCACACAAAGCACAGTGTGAGAGAGTAATTATATGTTAATATCCCGAAGAAATCACCTCTCCAGTTGAATAACTTTCCAATCCAATAGCTATTTTGCTGCCTTATTTTGAAGACAAGTTATTCCAAACCCCAACAGCACTCTCTCAAGTGGAAATACATTAGTGGTTCTGCATGGGACAATGCAGCTTGACAGATTGGTGAAAGAGGACGACTTTCTCCTCTTTGTTCGCAGCCTTTTGATAGGATTACAATGTGAACGAGGGAGGATCATTGCATACATTTACTATAGAAGTTGTTTAATAAGATTAGCTTTTACTGGCTCATTCTTTTTTCACTCCTATTATCCGCAAATGCAATCTTAACGAGCCAAAGCCCTTGAAATCAAAGGAGTGAACCATACGGCAAGAGAGCATGAGAAAGTTTTTGCCAACGCACTTTGCCTTTGAATATTCAAATTAGTTCTTGGAGCATGCAAAAATGGATGACCTCTGCAATGAGGTGCTTTCCTCCGTGAGGAATCAGCCCAATCATCTGGTCGAAATTTCTATTTGTCCTTTACCTGCTTTACTTACTTGAAAAAAACAAATCCAGCTTAGTGTTAATCAAAGACTGTTTTCAAGAATTGGACAAAGTCACCATGACATCCTCCATTGGTATGTTGACTACGGTTTTAAAGCCTTGAATTTTGTCACGGATGTGGTGTGGACCCAAAAGCAGTACGACCAGGAGACAGATAAAGTTCTGGAGCTTTATTTAAAGCTGAGCACACAGCAGACAGACAGGCAGGCAGGGTCAGACTCACATTGGGAAACAGGCAGGGGATCAGGCAGACGGAAACCAGAGGAAGCAGAGGCTAAACTCGTGGTCGGGGACAGAAGGCTAAGGTGGCTAACCGAGGCAAAGGCAAAGTAGGGGAATCCGGTGGTTGGGGACAGAAGGCTGAGTCGTTGACCGGGGCACAGGCAAGGCAGGGAAGTCCAGACAGGCAGGGTCGGCAACGGGAAATCAGTCCACAGGAAATTGCTGGAAGGTCTGACATAAATGCAGCAAGTGTGTGAATGAGTGGGGCATTTATACTGCAGGGTGTAGGTGCAGCAGAGTGAGCAGGTGAGAGGGATGGTGCTGATGAGGTGGGTGTGGCAGACAGGTGCACTGCATGAGGCTGATTAGATGAGTGAGGGAGAGTGTGGTGAGAGAGAGGGGGCTGGGCTGAGAGCTGGAAGTGGAACTGGGAGTGGCCGGAGTGAACTGAGAGAGAGTGACAGGCAGGTGAACAGAGTGAGCCAATTAGGTGAGTGAGACAGAGTGACAGGGAGTATGGAACTACTGACAGTATGGAGGAAGAACTGTGACAAATTTGGCATTTTGGCCATCTACATCTAGTTTTTTTGCAACCAGAAGTGACCCAAGAGAGTGGGACATAGTACAATCAAACTTTGAATAAAACATATCAAGGTGGCCAAAATGTTGCAATTAACTTTCATAAACTGAAAACACACTATGAAAGGGTTAAACCTTTAGGATGAAAACATGGACAACTAACCAGACCAGACAACGCTCTGGTAGGCCTGTCAATGACAAGTTTGCAACGCATTAAAACATACCATGCTTTATGATCTATTCCATAATTTACTAAATGAACATCATGCTGTATTGAAGAAGTATTAAAACTAGTGATTGAGACCATAAACCCATGTTTACATGACAATTAGGGTAATTTTCTCATAGACTTCTATACTGTTTAAACTGATTATTAAATGTTTTAAATGAATGCTAACCTGCTAAACTGAGATGGTGAACATGTCAAAGGGTTTTAATATCAGCATGTTAGCATTGAGACTCTGACTATTCTGACATTAGCATTCAGCAGCTGTAGCCTGTCTGAGTAATGTTAAGGCCTAACAGAGCTTCTTGGCTGCAGACTAGTGTTGCAAAACAAATAAATGTTTTGGAATAAATCAGTTAGCTCAGTTTGCTTCTTGTTAATGCCTGTAGTTTATTTTACGATTTAGACCACAGTTAATAGGAGGCTACAAAGAGCTGCAATGCTTAGTCCAGTCATTTTCATCAAACCAGGGGTTATTTGGAACATATTTCATTTAGCACATCAAACTGCATGACTTTCTTATTATCAAAAGAATGGAGACGTGGAATACAGCTTAAAAAGTTGAGATACTTTCCACTGAGCAGAGAGCCTCTGAGGAAAGTGGATCAGAGATCGGAGATCTTATTAATCTCTTCATAAGCTGAAAATCTCACAGAATTCATTAGTTTATATGCAAGAGCAAAGTGTGACTATACCGTGAGTCAGTCCCAACATTTATGTGGGTGCAACATGGAAGCATCATGGCTTTTCAGACTGTATTTCAGCGTGTGAACTCTCAAACTGACTCTAAAGCTCGGGAGCAGTATGGTGACGAAGCTTTCCACATATCTATTCATCTCTCCCTCACTGTCTCTCTTTTTCTGTGTCTCTGGGCAGGTAAAAAAATAAAATAATCCTCATATCCAGCCTATTAGTCACAGAGGATTAGACCCATGGCATAGATGGGAGGTGAACAGAGAAAGAGAGACGGATTAAATGCCTGCGGTGTTATGAGGTGATATTCAGGGGCCCCCGAGGAAAAGTGTCATCAACGAAACTGCCGTGCGTAGGTTCATAGATACATTTTGATGAATGGAAAACATTTACAACATGAAATTTGTTGTTTGAAACCCACTAATACTGCAGGAAAATGACCCTGCAATGATACTGTATGTGTTTTTTGTCATGTATGCTTTTTAAAAGAGTCAGAAAGCACATGTTATGTTTGTGAGCAAATCCATCCCAGTCTTATACAGACTCCCTGATGAAATGCAGACTCTGGCCAACTTTATTATCAATGCGGATAAAGATCTCTCCACCTCCAACCCTTTGAGAAGCTCATTTAAAAGTCAAGACTCATTTATCAGTGTTTGATATAATTAAAAAACGTGGAGCTGGGATGAAAAGCAGAGACCAGCCATTATCTGACTCCATTAGCTACAGGCACGGCATAAAAAAACGCTACTCATCCTTCACAATCGTTGGCCAACTTTCTCACTATTTCTGCTCCTGGAGCAGCTGTTAAGAAATGTGATTTCACCTCACCTTTTATTGCTTTGCTGCTGGCCAGCTCTCCCACTCTTTTATACCTTTCTCTTCTGAAACTTTTCATGTCATCCTTGCTGAGTTGTTTAGGCCCCCATAGTTCAACTATTATAACATCATCTATTCTCCTCATGTCAACATTTGAGTCTGGCAAAGTGCTGTAAATCCTCAGCTCTGATTCGTTACTCAGGCTGCATGGTGGTGTGATGGCTAGCACTGTTGCCTCACAGCAAGACAGGCCAGGGTTTGCATGTTCTCCCCGTGTCAGCATGGGTTCTCTCCGGGTTCTCCGGCTTCCTCCCACAGTCCAAAGCTTAGCTTAGGTTAATTGAAGACTCTAAATTGTCCGTAGGTGTGAATGTGATCGCGAATGGTTGTCTGTCTATACATATATATCAGCCCTGCGATAGTCTGGCGACCTGTCCAGGGTGTACCCTGCCTTCGCCCAATGACAGCTTGAATCGCAATTCTTGCGGATAATGAATGAATGTGTGTGTTCAGATCAGGGATTGGCTCCTCTTCTCAACCAGAAACTAGATCTTCCTTCTACCCACTCACAGTGACCGACATGGAGATTTACTACATGGTAGAAGATCAAGTTATACTCAGAACAAGCTTGAAAGTGGAGAAGTTTTCACATTGGAACAGAATGACATGTGCCCCATCTGCTGGTATTTTAAAGTATTGCAAAATGGCTCATGAAAATTCAAAAAACGTTTTGGTTTTTTTCTATTGAGAAATATCCATTAGGGTTTTACCAAATGACATGACCGCAAGCATTGGTTATTACTATCAAGCATAACTACACTGCCACCAGCAATTTCTGATATATTTATAGCCCTTTGTGTTGATTGCTCACATCCAACCACAGAGCACCCAGCACATTCAGTAATCATTGAACACATCACAGGAGTCATTTCAAGCAGGCCTGCAGGCGGCTGGGAACATTACCACTGGGAAAATTAGATGGCAGCAGTTTCCTTAATATGAGAGACGTTGTAGAGACCAATTACAATGGAAAGACACATTACCTCAGTGGGAAAAGAAAACGTTGGAGATACTGGCGAAGTGTAATTAGCCATGTTTACTGTCCAAGCTATTAACGCTAATTTGTGATGCTTGAGAACGAGGTAATGGGCCCTTGCCTTGTTCAGTAGAGTTAATAATACTAGTGTCATGTAATTACATGCACGATTCAACAAGCTGCGTCTGGACCTAACGCCATGGTTTCACTCTGTGGGAATCAATAATAAACAAAAATAGTCACATCTGGTCAATCCATCATCTGTACGTTTGTCAGGTTGGTAAGGTACAGTAGTGAGAAGATAATTTACTTCAGAGAAAGTACCAACACAAAAGATTAATTATACTCCATTACAAGTTAATGTCCTGCATTTTAAATCCATGTTAAGTAAACATGTAAGTGTTATCAGCAAATTATGAACTGATGCATCAATGTGTACTCTGAATTCTACTGTAAATGCCAGTGATGGAGATAGTTTTAACTACTATATATACAGTTGGGTTGTTTAGTCCAGTGCTTCCCAACCAGGTCAGACCTCTCCAAAGGGTCACAAGATAAACCTGAGGGGTCATGTGATGATTAATGGGAGAAGAAAGAAGAAAGAACAAAGTTCTGATACATAAATCTGTATTTTCCTTTTGGACTTCTCTCTTTTCCTTGTTTTTATTGTGAAATTAGATAGCAGAATGCTATGTGCGGTCCACTGACATGACATCACATGATTTCAGAATATTGAAATATTCAAATCTATGACAACTGTTTGGATTACCCACCTGCAAACAATTTAAAAAGTGCAATGGAGAAGACACTAACACACAGATGTATCCCGTTTACTGTAATCACTGTATTATACAGACATGTGAGTGTCTTACATGAATGCATAATGTACAATGATACTGACAAATAGAAGAAAGAGTCTCCTCACAATGAGACAGTCAGCATGATCTCTCTCTGGTTGATGGTTACATGCAAAATAGCCCCTACGCACCACTCGTCAGTGTTACTGATTTATGAGATCAATTAGTATGCAAAGATCAGGTCAGTATATTTTCAGTGGATTGGTTTGTCAGCAGAAATTGGATATGGCTTCCTGAAATGTATTGCTGGTAATGGTTGAGGAAAGGAGTTGATAGGAGCAATCAAATACTTAAATGAGCTTGAACAGAAAACACGTTTGAGGCTTCCCCTTTATCATCGTATTTAATTACTCATCAGATCTATCATTTAACATGTTGCATGTTAACTAATGATCTTAAAATGATGGAAGCATGTTCTCTGAACTTGTAATACATACAAGAGTGTGAGTAGTACACACACACGCACACACAGACACACACGCACACACACACACACACACACACACACACACACACACACACACACACACACACACACACACACACACACTTACTAAATCACTCGCTGTAGTGCAAAAAATATATTTATTTTCCATAAATAACTCCAGATAATGAATTGAAATTATAAATTGAATTTTTTCCCCCTCAAGTGTTGACATCTTATAGCCATATGCAGCTGGGTGGAGGCTCAGACACATGCATCTTCATTTTGCTCTTATTGAGTGGACTGCCTCTTTGGACAGCAGGGTTCAATTCCAGGATTTCGGCTCTGATAAGCTCCTGAGCAGCTCTGGAGCCCCCAGGGAGCTCCTTCCTCAACCTCCCTTTGCTCTGCATACTGAGGATTTCCAACCCGCCACTGCCTCCATGTTATTGAAGGTACCAATGCTTGACATCCTACAGGTTTCATTGATTCTATAGCTTGTCGTCAGGGAGAGTGATTTTGATCATTTTGTTCGGGTGGTGGTTATCTTTTGTTTCTTCTGTAGCACGTTGTTGTATTTCGAAGTTTATTGACAATAAATTATATCAAGGAGTTTTGACAAGAGGTTTTGAAAAAGTGATCTCAGAAAATCAAAATGGAATCAGTTACTTGCTGTTGCTTTTAAGAAGGAAAATAAGTAGATTGCCACGCAAAACGGTTGAGAAACTGTGGATGTCTGGTGGAGGCTTCCTGCTTTCTTTTATCCATCATCCTGTGTCTTTCCACCCTCAAAGAAAAATCTAGCAAAATGACTTCATTTAGCTAGAAAAACTTCAAGTAAAGTTGGCCAAGATTGCATAAGAACACGAAAAGTCGCCAAATGCTTCAGCAAAAGCATGAAGCTTTGATAATAATAGTTGTATAAAATGAATGGCTAAGTTAAATCTCAATAAAGTGGCTGTTTTATTTGACTCAACTCAGAGACAGGAAGCAGTAATCAAAAATAGGTTGTTATCTTATAAGGCCTATTCTGTTCAGGTACTGCATGCATGTTGATGGACCAATTTAAAAGAAGTGATACATACAGTATATTGAAGCTGGTCAAAGTTTATAGGAAAGCCGCCCTGATCACTGATTCTCATGAGCTAGCACGGGGGGGGGAGGTCACGTAAACAGGAAAACAAGGAGGCAGAGGACAGCCAGACCTCTCTGTGGGTCACTGACATCCCCAGTGGGTTGCCAGTTAACTCCAGGATGGGGTCAAAGATGATTTAATGCCCCGTTGCTTTGCAGTTAATGTAAGAAGCCAGGTCATTTGACAACCAGCCATCACCAATGAAGGCAACTCTAGATTCCCACTCCTTCCCAAAGAACAAAGACAGTCACTTACATTGTCCTATTTTGCAAGCCACTACCTTTTACCACCCACTATAAATCAAAATATACCAGCCATTTAAAAAGTCAAAAACTACGTCCTACAAATGAAGGCTGCACGCTCTCAGTTTATATTGATGGAGGCAATTATGGCAAGGATGAATTGCCAAATTAGCATGTTAATGGGTTATTCTCACACAATCAAGTACATTGGTCCCAGAAGACCTTCTTCCTGGGAGCGTTCCTGAGTGTTGAAGATGGAAAGGAACAATATGCAATGCTTGACAACTGATAAATTAGACTGAAAAATATGAATTATGAATGCAGGGTTAATGAAGCCACATAATATTGTGTCCATCAAAGTAGACACATTTTCCTATCATGTGTGAATTTTTTGTGTGCAATCATGTTCGCCTTGATTTCATTATACATTTTCATTTCCAACATTTGAGCTGCAATGTGTTCATGAGAGAATAAAATAAGTGCTAACGTGCCACACAAACTACAGTGTCAGTGTATCATTTGGCCACTAGGTGGCACTCTGACACCGCAGTAAAGCAGCTCAAACTGTCCAGATGTTATTCAAATCTAAAGGTTAGCTTCTCTCCTCTGTGTTCAATCTTTGCCGTTTGAAAGGTCAGCATTTTGCAAGCAGAGGACAATCTGATGTAACATTTATGTTGCGGAATCATAATCGTGGATGTGGAGTTGATCACTATCACAGTTTGGATGACACTCTAATTTCCCGACCCTCACAATGTTCTCCAATGCAACCTGGAGGTGAATGTGTAGAGATGATGGCCATACTAATGTCCACAGTGTCCTCTCCCCTGTTGTGCTCAGGTAATAGGTCTCCTTTATTAGTTTTTCCAACAGCATGAATTTTTTTTTCTCACATTCACGGTAACAATTTGTCCAGAGCTCTCCTGTGACTGAAAGCATCAGAGTGTCAGTGTGTCACACGGATGCCAGATTGGGGCCAGTGTATCAGCTCATGAAGGGATGAATCAAATGTCAGTGTGACAGAGAGCATGCAGGAACAGATCCATATTTCTATTAGGCTCCACAGACGGATCAGATAGGACTGGATTGCCAAGCATGTTTGTGCATATTTCACTGTAATGCAGCTCCTCCGTCTTCATTGACCTACAGCGGAGGTGATAGAGATGCCCCCATGGACACACACATATACACACACACACACACACATACATACACACACACACACACTAGCCCCGTCCTCCTGTCCCATTTGATGTGCATGTCCTGAATCGATCCATACAAACCGAATGGATCTGTACACGCGTTTGCCACGAAAGCCACTCCAAGACTCATTCTGTCTGTGACAGTGTGTGTGTGTGTGTGTGTGTGTGTGTGTGGGGGGGGGGGACGACTGGTGTTATTGATCCATCTGCAGCTGCCTGGGGGGAATGACTGCCAGTGAAGATGAAATCCACTTGTTCACATCTGGTCCCGGTGCTGCAGAGCCCTTTAGCACAGAGCGGGCTATTGGCAGAACACACAACAGCTGTGAGCTCTCAGACCCACATGACAGGTGGTGAGTGAGCTGTTCAGTCTGAGGTGTGGTAGTACAATTTACACTACAGCACCAGGGGTGAAACTTTAGCACTGTGTGGTTAAAAGAAAAAATATAGGAGGATCATCAAGACTGTAGAGTTTTGATTCAAGGTGAGTTAGTTGAGAGGCAAGAAAGAAGATATAACCTAATTCTATTTTATAATCCTATATCTGCATCTGCTGACCAAGCTCTTATTGAGGAGTGTTAACATGGTAATGGAACAGGGAGAGCAGTAGATAAATAGTTATATAAACTGAATTATGCTTTTGTAGGAAAAAAGCTTTTGGGAAGTTTTTGGAAAAAGGTTTATGTTGTTTTGCAATGTACGTGGCCATTTCACTCCAATATGGCCAATGGGAGAGGAAAAAAAAAAAGCACTGTATCTTCGGTTCTCACCAACTGTACCTGCAAAGGATGATTTCTGCCCTCCGGCCCTGAGTGGCAGTAAAAGACCCGTTAAAGCTTGATGCACCTGTTTTACAAGAGAAAAGACTCCAAGGGTGATGAGTCATGTTTGGCATTTGCATTTATGTTTAACCTCCTCACGTCTCACAAAGAGCACAAACTGTGCATAGTCTCTTTCTGAAACCTTTCAGTGGGACGCATTAAGGACTGTTCCAAGCAGTGGATGACACACTCCAAAACTGGCCGAATGGTGGAGTAGTAACCCGAACTGAGTTTATTTTTATTAAAAGTTTCATTCATTTAAAGAGCAAAACACAGTCATACTAGACAAAAACAGGAAAGACAGTGTGTGCCAATTGTTTGTATGAGAGACAGAGAGCCTTCAAAGAGACAAAGTCATGCATGCTGTTTCACAGGACTTTGTGGAGCGTTAAAGCAGCGCTGAGGCATCAGCCACAAGACGGCAATCAGGCTTGGCAGGGATATCTGTCACTGAAGACACGAAGAGAGAAGGGCCTTAGTGGAGTCAACGAACGAGGCGTGTGACTCGCTTCGCACTAAAATGTTGTACATGCTATACAAAGTCAAAGGAAATTTAGATTTTTGTCCTTTTAAATTATGTTGATTTATCAGTCATGTATGAGAACCTCTCCTATTCTTCCCCTTCAGACCCTCACCTTTTGAATGTGTGTAATTAATAAGGTATAAAAGTTTGTTTTTAATAAAAAATGCAAAAAATAAAAGGTGCGTGGTAAATTATAAAGAAGTGAGAAGTGATTTATCAAAGGGTACAGGATGCTGCAAACACAGCTCCCATGATTCATTTTGCAGCTCTTTGTGAAGTATTGTTGTTTGGGTGCTCTCACCTTCTCCTCCTCAGCACTTAGGCCATGACAAATGCAAGTGCCATCTGTGACTAGGAACCAAAGCAGCGAAAAGGCCAGTCAGTTGATACCAGTGGAGGGAGGAAGTCAGCCACACTAGTTGTGATGAATGGATACCATATCTCCTTTGAGATAATGTTTTGTACGTTTCTTTCTGTGAGGAGACTGGTTGTTCATTCTTCCTGCTTTTACACCAGTCAGCGCATTTCTTCAGAGAGGATTTGACCTGTTCGATTGTTTCTGTCTCGGATCACACTTGCTTTGAGACATATTTTAAATGAAGAGTATCTATAATATTGATACACATCAATAAAAAACACATGTTGTGCATTAAGACCTCTACAACAATCTGCTACAAATTAATACACTTACATTTAAATGAATTGCAATATAGATTTTTATAATTGCATTTATTCAGGCATGAACAAGTCAACTGAAATAGGGGCGCTCTGTTAGCCATGCTATGGGTAATTTAGGCACAACTTTGTGCTAAACATTTGCATGCTAACAGCAGGTTAGCAGGTTTAAGCCTGCTAAGCAGGTGTTCACCCTCTAATTTAAGCATGTTAGCATGTATGTAGCCATGCATAACCATGTTGCTAGCGTGGCTAAAAACTGAATTCTCAATGAAATACACACAAGGTTAGAAGTTTTAAGCAAACAAAAAACTAAGGCAGGCAGAAAGATCTCAAACCATAACTAATATGGTCAATTAAACAATGTGTTAAACTTCTATGTAATTGTGACAAATACTTTGTGACAAGAAAGCAGTAAAATAAAATGGTTTGATGAGGCTAAATTCAACCTAGGTAATATAAGCAAATGCAAGCAAATGCAAAAATAACTGTTAGAATGTATCTAAATTAAATCAACATTTAAAGGTTAACCTCCAGCATGGGAAAGAGGTCCTGACAGTTGATGCCTATATTGTGGCCTCTGGACAGCTATAACACAGGGGTGATTACACACGTCCTGACCAATCGAATGCCACCGCAGTTCATCTTATGTGACAGCCCTTTCGCTCAGCTTGCCTGCTCTTATTGAGACGACGACAACGGGGGCACAGAATCCATCAGCGTGCACCGTGGTGAAATTGATCACTGCGATCGATATCAACCAGTGAAGCCATTGGCACTGCTGCTGCAGAGGAGGAGGCATCAGGAGTGCTTTGCCTTGTCTGTGATCTATCTATCTTTAGGCAGGAGCTAGGCATGGGATCAATATGCTACAGGCAGCTCATATTTCACCGGTGGCCCAGCAGGGATGAGAGGGCAGAGGGGGGAGAAAAGGAGAAGGGGGGAGATGGGGATGATGACAAGGCTTTGTTCCAGAGAGCAGATAGCATGGAGCAGAAACAGGCGATATGGATGCAACCAAAGGTGAGAAGAGGGGAGAGAAGGTTTGGTGGTGACGTAGGAGTCAATAGTGCAGCAGAGGCTTTATACGCTACATGGAAGGCAGCGCAGCCTGACAGCTTGTCGATTCAGTGAATTTATAATGAATGTTCTTTTATTCTCCTCTTTCTCTCTAACCTTTCTCTTCTCCTTTACTCCCTTTATCGCACCCTCCTCTTTCCTCCTCTCCTGTCACCTCCCTCTTCTCCGCATTTGGAGCATCACTCCCACCCTCCCTTGCTTCCCTGTCACAGACTCATGTAGCCTATCATCCTGAGAGGGAAAAAAACCCCACCAAAGAGTTGTATGAAAGGTGCTTAGTCGCATTTCCTCCTACCCCTGCTGTTGCGGTGTCCTAATGATGCAAATGTTAGGCCGGCCTAATGAGCAGGAGTTATGTTTTCGGCTGAAGTTTACCGCGCTGCTCGACCACCCTGTCTCATGAATAACATCACCGTGTCAGACGCAATATGTGTGTTCCCTTTCAGATCACAAATAATGACCATTACAGATGGTGCTTTCTCAAGTTACTCACAAGAGAAAAAAATGTTAAGACAACTGTTGGTCCATAATGCTGTCCGAAGAAGCAACTACGCCTTTAAAATAAAGATAATGAAAATTCATTTAAAGAATTCAAATGTATGCAATCTGCTCTGTCTGATACAACACACACATAGTGTACGTACACACACCAGCAGAAAAGGTGTCTAAAAACTTCAGGTGGAACTCTGAACACTCTCTCACCTGTGCAATTCACATAACCTTTTGCCTCTGAGTTCATTCTGGCTGTCATCGAACACACGCGGCTCTGAAGGAGAGTGAAGCCAATAGATGCTGGCTTCTGTGTTATTACAATAACCCGTATGGCTGCTTACATTTCTCTCCCTCCCCACATCGTCGCTTAATCCGCCGCGCTTTTGCCCTTCAGTTTTTCAAAGACAGCCCGCGGGCTAGAATTGCCCTTTGCTGACTTGTGGCTGACAGTGAATAAGTTCCCCTCTCGTCTCCTCCCTTTTATCTCTGAGATCATACTCTGAGTGGGTCAAGATCAATGGTGCTCCCTGCAAATCTGCCCAGACTCCGGGTGCTTCTCATTGACCTTAAACAGGGGTAACTGAACACTGCGACTCTCACCCAGCCAGCTTTTGCATTAACTTCTATGGATAACTTCACCCACGGCTCGCAGGGCTTTCATCAAAAAGTCCCAGACTGTGTTGGTGCAGACCATTTATTTTAGTCTTGGCCTCAAACTGGATGCTTCATTCCGGACATGTAGCTTGTTGAAGTAGCTCAGGAACACTTTAGGTTCAGCATCTTGTAAGAGTTTAAAGGTAAAATATTTTCTGAAGAAATTAATAAATGGTTCAGAAGCAAGGTGTTTACCTACCTACTTTCTTATAATTCCACAAAAATCTTTCATCGGTAACACACTCATTCAATAGCTGATGCTAGGCGGTCCAGCCTTGTTAAGAAAGTTCTGTGATTTGTACATTTTTAATGCCACCTTAAGGTTTGGGAACAAGTCCATTGAGACTTACAGGAATAGAGCATTTGGAGCACGAATGACAAAAATCCCAATAACCAAGGACGTGCCGTGACAGGGTGATAAATCGCTTTACATGATGGAACAGACAGGACTCTGGATGCTGCAAACTTCTCGACAACAACCGAAATAGGAAGAAAAATCAATTTCAGGTATGGCATAGAATTAATGCGCTGTATTGACTAAACTGAGGGACAAAGTCTTGCTTAAGGGTTGGGCTGTAATGTAAAAGCACCAGCACAATGACAGCGACACGATAACAATTGCATATGTTCTGTGGAGTAACACATGACTAAATAACATGCCCTAACCAGACCACAGCAACAAATATATCCTTACATTCAGTGGAATATACTCTGCAGACTATCTTATGAAGTGCTGCATCAAGACAATAAAAGCATGAGATGCAGTGTGTAAGTGATGCTACTGACATCCTCGGGCCTGATACAGATCAAGTCAGCAGAGGCAGCAGCCTGGTCCAGATCCAGCTGGGGCTCGCATCCAATGGGATCCCTGAGAGACTTGCTTCAACAAGATGGATGACGGGAACCGAGCTTCAAACTGGGCGCACTCAGCCCAGACATCATCGGGTCCGGGCTGAATAAAGAGGTGGTGGCCCCTCGCCTGCTCTCCCCTAATAGGAGGCTGCTGCCTTGCTGACAGCGGCCCATAAATAACCCAGTCGGCGTGTCACTGGAAAAGAACACACTCACCTGAGCACACTCACTCAACGGGATCACGAGGGAGAGGTGAGACGCAGTAATATAAGGGCTCACAGTTATGGGATGGCAACTGTGTGTGTTAAGGTAGGTCACATAAGCAAATTTTTGGAGTTTTATACTTCTTTTTTCATATTACTGACAATGCACTGTGTCATGACATGAATCAGTAATATCATATTTGTGTTAAAATAAAAATAAAAATGTAAGCCTAAATATTATAAAATAAAATATTTCTCTATGTTTATCTCTGAGCATGCTGCAGCCAAAGCATAATAGGCCAACTATAGTTTACAGTTTACTTCATCAACCCCTTTGGACAAATTATTTTTGTATAATTATTTGTTTTAAGGTCCATTTTTAGGGTAGCATACATTAAATAACAAATAAACTGTGGTTGGATATGTCTTTAACTCACAACCACTATATGACCAGTGCAGAATGAGCATATTTTTTTATATATTACATTAATTAAAAACTAACCTCAAGATGCCGGCACTTTAATATCTGAAGTCTCGGTATCATTTAAGGCAGTAAAGCATAGAATATAACCTGATTTAACGAAGTGACAGAAATGTTGCGCTTGATAGGTTTCGATGTCATGTGATTCGTATGCGTCATGACGTCATGCGGAAGTAATTCAGCCAAGATGGCAGCGTCCTTGACAGGCATGTTGTGATAACAGTCAACTGTCCCAACATGCTAAACAGCTGCAAATCTACGTGCTTTACAGTTGAAAAGGGAAGATTTTGAGAGCGGAACATGGAGAGACGAGAGTTTGTCGCGTCACTGGTGGTAAGTTGGCCATTTTGTACAAATGTTCGTGTTAATATTTCTATAAACCAACCTTGAAAGTGAATTTAATTACATATTGTGTCGGTTGCTGGCAGTTCAAGACCGACTTAACACACGAGCTTGAGTCGTGGATATGTTATGTTCGTGTTCTGTATTTAAGACACTAAATAATTCATCTTTCTGCAATGTATAAGTAACAGACAAGCCAGAAACAAGGCTTAACCAAAGGGACCTGTGTAACCTACTGCAGCCACACAGGTTTAAACTATGTCATTATTTAATCCCAACGGACGCCGGGTCTCCTTAAGCAAATTCACAAGCTCTAAAAAATACAAATAATAAGTTACATTAGTCAGACATTACGGGACCATACATAACTAAGTCCTTGTAAGCACTATCACAAATAAACTAGACAAATTGTAGGTTGAACCTGCTCTGTGTAAGGTTATTTATGGTATAAAGTAGTGCATGAGCATCCCCTCTGTGTGGAGTAAACGCTGTTTGTTTCCGGGTCCGAGGGGGCGGGGCAACCTTACCAAATCACACCTGTCCCTTTTTAATGGACAAATCAAGACTTTCATTTGTTTCTCTCAACAGTGTTTGATTTTCTGGCTCATGAAGAGAGAATAACCGAAATGTTATCAGTGTAGCAAAACGTCAAAGTAACTGGAGATTTGTGACTTCATTGAATATTTACTGTAATGTGACATAAGGAAGGGCAAAGGATATCCTCAGTATGAAATTTGAATTACGCATAATGCTACATGTGTGTTACAAGTTATTAAATGAGGTGGGAGGCTAGTAAAGGCAAAAAGACAGACATGAGTGTTGGAAAATATATGTTTCTTTTATTGTATTTATCGCTCATTTATTAGGCTATTTTATGGCTATTTTTCTGTGAAGTGACCTCTTATTATTTAATGAAGCCATCCTCTGTCATCATTACTTTATACCTGTACTTTACTACATTTCAAAATGAAATATTATTGTTTTTACTCCACCTGTTTACTCCACTGTTAAAATTGATTTGAAATACAAAACATATTATCATTCCATACACTATGATGAATTGTTATATTAAACCAACCAATCAATATATGAATTGGGTAAAATTAGCTGCACCTTGACTCGCTGCAACATTGAAATGGTGATATACATAAAAACATAAGTGATTGTATTTCCATGCTGTAACACAATGAAAGCCAACTTTTGATACTTAAGTGCATTTAACTGAAATTACTTGTATTTCTTCATTGTGGTACTGCTTCTGTTAGTGTTCTTAAAGCACTTTATTGTTTTGGCTTCAAGGCCTGCACTTATACTGTTGTGGTTCATCCTGACTGCTCTCATCAGCATCGCTTACAGCTGCAGCAGAGAGCTGTTTTTAGGGAAAAAGCTCAGATGAACCTGCTGTACACCACCTGTCCAGCACCAAACAGCAGACAGACCAACTTGGCAAATAGCTGGTGAATGTAGTGTAGCATTTAGAGGCTAAAGTGGCAGATATGTCCCTCAGAAGTTGGTGTAGACCAAAACACATTTATATGTGAGGAGACCAAACACGTGGCTCCAAATTATTCCTCCACCTTGTGCCCTTGCGTCTTAAAAATGTGTAAAAAGGTGACGACTAACACGTTTGCCATATCAATTTTATGAGATGACAATATGTCAGTGGTATGTTTCCAGCCTGTTGAGTTATTCCCAAATGGCCCAGAAAAATTAAATTTCATGCAAGTTTAAGTAGAAGATCTGAATATTTGTTCCACCACTGGTGTTATAGAGTGCGTAATGCTGCATTATGTCTCACAGAGTAATTGTCTCTCCAGGCAGGCGGCTGTGCGGGGATGAGTGTGGATCTGACCCTCTTCCCCCTGGACACCATTAAGACAAGACTGCAGAGTCAGCAGGGCTTCTACAAGGCAGGGGGCTTCAGGGGCATCTACGCTGGAGTCCCATCTGCTGCTGTCGGCTCCTTCCCCAACGGTATGACGCTCATTGTGATAGCTGGATATAGATGATATGTAGATCCACCGTTCATTATTGTTTGTAAGTTATGTTCTTACCAAACACCCACGATTGTCTTCTGTGTGTGGAGACCTAACTTTGCACTGTGTCTGTTTGTGTTTGGTATTTAGAGCCTCTTTTAGCTGGTACACGTTCATATCTTTTGGGTCGTTGCTTAAAGTGACTTTAAAGTGAAAATGAGCAAGAGCGCCACTTTATAGGGGTTTGTTGGTTTGTTTCATGAAAAATTGTACTAATTCACCTTCAAAGTAGTTGAATGTATTTGCTTTGTATTGTATTATAGTTTCAGGCAGCCATTCAGCTTTTAGTCTCATGAAACAATTTCAAGCGGTGGCAAAGTCCTGTTCTTTATTCATTTTTTGATGAGATCATCCTCACTGGCTCTTTTGGCTTTTGAGGAAATGTACTTATGGTAATATATACGATGACAAGAATAACGAGGACCTGGATTTTAAGACTGACTTCTTTGACGATATAATTTATTAGAGTCAGATTAATATGGTGGAACCTTAAAATGATTGATGCACTGAGGCTCTTCTTTAAATAGTTTAATGTAGCTGCCTAACCAAGATTGCTTCGTGACTAGACTGCTCAAAACCAAAATCTTAAACAGCACTATGGTGGGGAGCAGATCATCTGAAGCTTCAACATATCCAACACTCAAGCCTCAGTTTCTAAACAGCATTGCTTCCATAAACCAACTTTATCAATCAATCCTATTGCAAAAACACTAAGTCAATCTTTTCAAGTACATTTCCAAGTAGACCTTTGAATTGGATTTACTACAGGATGCAAATAGAAGCTCTGGTATTTAATAAATAGACCGTTCAATCAAACACTTCCACATCTTTTGACTATTCAATAAATCAGATTGACTAAACCTAAGCTCTTTTCATGTGCATATAAGAGACAGAAGGATAAAGATGAGATGTTCAAATCATATGTTGTTTTTTAATATAATCCAATCTGTCTGCTGCAGTTTGAAAATGAATTCAACACTTTTGCAGGATTAATTTATGAGACTAATGACAGTAAGAAAGAACTGAACTCTATCCGTATCACACACACTTAACTTACTTAGCTTTTACCCGAATTGAACATGCGCACACACACACACACACACACACACACACACACACACACACACACACACACACACACACACACACACACACACACACACACACACACACACGTTCACACCGCGGTTTCTCCCCTGTCAGTGGTAGTGAGGGATATTAATTGCTGTATGCTGGTTGACTAATGGGCCTTAAATGGCTGTGGTTCTGCTTGATTTCAGCCGCTGCTTTCTTTGTCACCTACGAGTGCACAAAGTCCCTGCTCGGTGGCAGCGGAACGCTAGCTGCACCACACGTGGCACCTGTCACTCACATGCTGGCCGCCTCCCTGGGAGAAATAGTAAGTCTTCCTGACCCTCATTCTCCCAACTTTTTGCCTACTTTCATTTGTGTTTTTACTCCTCTTTCAGTCTCCCAGAACACTTTGAAGTCATGTTTATTTGTGTAGGCCTAAATCATTCTTATTTGTCCAAGTCTTAGAAGGCCAGCTGCTCTGCGCACTTGCTGTCCCTCTTTGTAGCTTTCCCACCACAGGCATGTCTGTTAACGTTATTGCCTTTCAAATTTCACAGGCCACTGTTAAAGGGGGCAGAAGGAGGGCGGGGGGGAGGGAGTATGCGGTTTTGGCTGTAGGCCCTGGGTCCAGCAGGCTGCCTTAAGGGGGCTGCCTCAGGACTGTCCCAGTATTTCTCCCACTAGCTGGGTAAATAAGATCTCATTACTGCCTATTTACTCATCTACTTTCCCAGCGCAGACTCTGCCAATTTAGTCTGGGGAATTCAGGCTTGAAAACCAACAAGGAGCAGCGCAATTTCCTCAGTCCATCCCGTCCCAATCACTCGCAGTGAACCACAGAATCCGAGCCCTATGGGGGCCACGCGTACTCCCATTGGCGGGGGTGGGGGGGGGGATATGGAAAGAGGAATGCCCCCCTGCTATACCATCATGGCTTTCTTCAAAATACTAGGTTTTTAGTATTCATGGCTTTTGGATGGATGTGATTTAGCCCAAGTTTTGCATGTTTATGAAATGGGATTATTCCACATGGGAGGGTGTTCACTGTGCTCGAGTTTATCGGTGTCTTAGTGTTTCACAGTGTTCAGAAGAGGACACGTGTAACTCTTATATCTTCACAAATTCAATAAGAGTTGTTTTCATCCTCTGGTTGTCCCAATCAACGTGGCAGTTCATGCAGATACTGTAGGAGTGTAGCTTTTTACACTTTTTGTCTACGGCCCAGTCCAGATGAGTGCGAAAGGTGAGGCTGAGGTTGCGGCTTCCTTTAACCCCTTCCCTGCTGTTCTGGATTTGAGCACATCAAAGGCCCAAATCCTCGGAGCGGGGCAGAGCAGAGCAGGGGGGCGGTATCCATCTGCATTCTGGCAACTGGATACGTCTTGTTCAAAGAGAGTAATCTTCAGGCTTAGCCATGAAAGGCCTAACCCAGCGCTGCCCTGAGTGGTACGCAAGGCCCTAAACACCCGCACTATGATGCAATTGCCTCCTCAGTCATTGCTAATGATATTTTTTTGTATGAACAGTTATTGCACTGAGGTTCTATCATATGCCTGACTGAGGTTTGACCGGGTTGGCAACGATATACTTGTTATGTCTAGTTCTGAAAACAAGAACATTAATTAGTCGATTAAAAGAAAAGTAATCATAACAGGGTGTTCTGCATTTCTCTGTAATATATGATTATGAATGTAAAACCTTTTTTTTACTTCGGACAGAACAAACAATTTGAAAGCTCCCCATGGATTCTTGAAAACATTGTGGGAGCCATTATTATGAGCCATTGTGAGACAAATGATTCTTGAAAAAATAACAATTGATAGTTTCCAATTTTGTCTCAGTCCTTTGTTTTCCTCTATTGTATGTTTGTTTTTTACATACAATGTTATTTTGGCGTCATTTCTTTTTTTTTTATGTTTATTAGTTCTGTAGGTTTCTTTATGGTAGATCGTGAATCTCACATAATTTACATGATTCCAGTTCTGTAAAGGGCATTTTAAAACTGGCCACTCCACGCTGTTGATGTTGAGGGGAGATGTGACTCCCTCTGTAAAGTACCTGTGTGTCCTCTAGGTTTAAGCCACCATTATTCCTTTGAGTCCTTCTAATAATCTGAGAGAAGACTGCCATCTCACCTACTGCCTCTTTATCATCTACTTTGTGACTGTAAAGGTTGTGTTTTGTTATATTTAAGTGCAGAATGTAATTATATGAGAGCTTCATTTGGAAGTTTAAGTTCTCTTAGTTGGTTTTATTTAAACCACACGGGCATAAAGACACACAGGGTTTCTCTTCCCTTAATCCTATCTTTAATTGTTAAACACAAACGGCATTGTCAACATGAATGCAAAACTCAAAACAGATTTTCATTGGCATCATATTTCATCTTCCGCTCTGCATTAAATGTTCTGTTCTGCGAGTGTGAGACAGGGTCTCTTGTATTCATCGTGTTTCTCTGTTGCTCTTCCACCTGCGTGTCTCTCTCTTGCTGGGAGCAGCTAGGTGGGGGCAGGCTTTGACACACAGGAATTTAAAGAGGAAGATGCAACTTGTTCTTTGGTCCTTGTCTGCCCGTTCCACCTCTTCATCAGCCCAAGATCCTTTTCCACATGGGTCCATTTAGTTGTGTTAAACCAAGTGTTTCCACTCAGCAACAATCACAACAGGAGCTTTATGGTGCACATTTCTTTGCTAATCCTATCCCCAAGCCTCCATCCATCTATGATGTGCTCAACTTGGCACCAACTCACTAGATGTGGACTTCAGTTAAAGTCTGTTATGATCATTCCAGAGGGAGCTGTAGCTCAGCATTTATACTGCAATAAGTAGGAGAGGGGCATCGAAAGAAAGAAAAGAAAACACTTATACACACTTAAATCGAAGTAATATTTGTCATTAAAATAAAGTATTCCGTTTAACAGATGTCCACCCAGGGGAAGGAGGAATGGTTGAGCATATACAGTAAGAACAAGCCTCATGCGGATAAGCTCCATAGGTGAGAATTATAGTTTACAGGAATCATAATGTTTTCAGAAAGTTTAAAGTTCGAGACCTAAATAAGTTCCTTCATTAGAGTCAGGATCGCATGTGGTGGAAATATATACTTTTAACAATACAGATTTTAAGCAGGAATTTACTGCAGCTGTTTGATGGTGGTCTTCAAATGTCCTACCATGTTTTATGAGCGTACTTAACAGGACAGACAGAGACAGGGAGGACAGAGAGGAGGACACTCATAAGTCGCAGAGAGAAAGAACATGAGAGGGTCAAGACAATGAGAGAAATTTCCCCCCCACCCGTGCCAGAAACATCCCGGTGTTTGTGTGAGTGCGGCGTTGGGACGCTCCCATAAAGAATGTGTAAGCTGATGGCGTCTGTCAGGCTCTAGCAGGCTGTTATCCAGCCATTAGATCAGATTTATCTTCATTCCCATTCGCTCGACGTCTGCCCTGAAAGCTCATTTGTCAAGGCCAGGCGGCAGGTTTTTTTCGCATCTATAAACCCCCCCACCACCAACATCACCACCCCCACCACCAGCACACATCTGTAGGAGGATGTACTGGAAAATACAGTGTGACATGACAAGATGGGGGGGGGGACAGCGAGAAGGAGGGAGCAGGAGGGAGGAGTTTCGGGGGTAGAAACTGGCAGCCACTTAACTTGGCACTGAGAAATAATCCATGCATCGCCTCCGAGCAGCGCCACGCTCCGTGATTTATTGGCTGTTGTTTCAGAGTTGGAGACACTCAGTGTCCTCATCTCTTCCCTTTTTCCTCATGACCTTTTTTTCCCTCACATCTCGTCCTTCCTTCCTTTGTCAACCTGTATTTCAGTCTTTCTTGGTACTATGATGTGTTTCTAGGACTGGGCGTGGGATCAAAAATCCAGAAAAGTCACGGGAATTACGGGTTCATGTGATGGTTTATAAAGTGCTGTCTTTTCAAGGGCAGAGATGAAGATTTTACACAGGCTTTACTTTATTGTATTTGATATGACATTGGGTGGGAAGGCACTCTTTTTTTCCACCAAAGAATAGTGTAACAACTGATTTAACAGTGTTTTAAAGCAACGTAATATCAATATGAGCATTGTTAAAGTGAAGCTAAATTTAGGGACATTTTCTAAGCTGTTTCTATGTGTGACTGCTGCATTTCCTCTGTTTTGATGGTGAATGCCAAATATTTAGGGCACATAACAGTTGTTGCTGCCTGTTTTGCTTTTCTTACCTGCTGTCTCTTAATAGTAATCATTTTCCTGATTGCCTGACCACTGTCATGAGTGGTAAAATAGGGATGTAGCAAAGGACGGAGGGATGTAATGACTCAATCTGCCCATTGATTCACTGGAATCTCTGCTAATTTCCCATTCCTTACTGTGGTTTGCCCACGATCGAACACCTGCTTCTTACCTTGTTGTCTGGCGGCCAGTGTTGGAAATTGAAAACACGCTCCGTCATTTGGATTAACAACAGCAGGCCAAGGGAAACGGAAAGGCTCCAATCACAGGCAGTCAGCCCCCTAATTAACGCTGCTTGACGAATCCAACAGCTTGTAAATAAAGATGAATGGTTGCAGGAATTTAAAAGACTGCCGGTGGGTTTATAATAAGTTTACTAGCAGATGAAAGCATCGACAATGAAGGGCAAGCCAAGTAGGTGAAGAAACAGGCGTCTGTCATCCTGACAGCCCTCCACCTACAGCCCTCCACCTAAAGATGAGGTAACAATCCTTGACTTGTATTGAGGGAAACCTAATGTACCTGAATCTTTCTTTCTTTCTTCTTTTACTCTTTCTTTCAAAATGTGATGACAAACTACCTCTACATCTCAACACAGGATATATATTTATTATCCTTTTGAAGCCCCAGTCATATTTTATCATGCACCGCTCCGATTTCCCCCATTCTCTGCCGTTTCCAGAGCTCTAAAATGGCCTCAGAGGCGGCACTCTTTATCTTCTATCCACTCAACATCATTCTCCCCACCTCTAGGCGCGCAAATTACTCCCAAATAAACAATATCCCTAATTTATTTGGTATAATCTTTGGCTCATTCCGCCTTTCCTCTCTGCAGTGACAGGAGAGGAAACGCCATCTCATCTCCAGGCCCCCCATCCAATTACGTCAGTAATTACTTGTCATAGCCACTTTCTTTCCATTTAGCTGCCTTATTCTGGTCCTTTGGAGAATTGGTTTGGGGAAAACATGATGTACAATGTATTATAAATGGTAAGTTGACCAAAGGGAGGGCAAATGAGATCTGTGAGATGGATGCAGCTGGCTTAGTTATCGCAGTGGGGTGAGGCGGGTGGATGTTTGGCCACTTGGTGGTACTGTTGCACCACGGTGAGGATGCAGCTAGACTACGTTCCTGCTCACCTGGAATACCAATAAGAATTGGCTTGAATTCTTCAGGGGCACTCATTCAAGTCTTTTGTTTTCGCTCTTATGTACAGAAAATGAGGTTTATGTGCTCATTGTGCATTGAAAATAGGAAGAACTGACATTTGCCTGCAGCAGAAGTGATACTTTGAAGGTCAAGACAAAGTTGGGGAATGGAGCAAATGATGAACAATAGTCAACAGGATTTTTAGAGATACAGAGCTAGAGGTGTGCCTGTATGTCTGTAAAGTCTTCTAGAGCTCAGTCTGTGATTTCACTTGACTTCCAGGGCTGCTAACGTATCCCTTCTCCTTTTTGTGCTACACATATCTTCACGTTCTTGCTCATAAGGTGTCCTTGGCGTCTGGCAGAGGAGACGAGTGGCTGACAGACGTGAGCCCTCTAACAGCTGTCGGGGGGGGTAGCCTTCCGAGCAATAGAGCCTTTACCTCCAGGGCCCCACCGCATCTAAAACTTCTGAACGCTAAATCAGTATGGATAGCTGAATGGAGAAGGAGACAAAAACAGGAGAGGGGAGCATTTTTATCTTTTATTGCAGTGCCTACATCACTCTTTCTCTTTGCTCCGCTCCACACATCACGCCGCTGTGGCGAGGGTGGCACCGGCAGACTGGCATCTGTATGACCGAGGGGAGTCACAGCAAGGGGGCGGCTCACCAATCGCTCTAGTAGATTGCTTTGCCGTTAGCCGGTATTTCCGCTCCGATGCAGGATAAATGGGAAATCAAGTCACCAGGTGGGCAGCTGTGCCCGCCTGCCCGCCTTCCTGCCTGCCTGCCTGCCTGCCTTTAGGGCGACTGGGAGTTATGAAGCATAAATATTCATGTCTATCTTCACTAGCTGTTGGCAGTCCATATTTTTGTTGACATATGGCGGATGGGTTTGGAACTTGTAGCTGGGAGTGTGGTTACCGAGGTGTGCATGTGTGTCAGCCTGGATCTATCAGTGTGTTTGATGTTGTTTGGACGCAGATACACAGTCGGCCTGCTGACCTTTTTTACCTGTTGCTCAGGTGTCATGTCTGCGTGTGTACCTGTTTGTTAATTATCCCGATTGGACGCTCAATGAAGCACTCGTTAGCCTGCCAGCTCGATGTAATTGCTCTCCTCAGGCCGTACCACACCATGGCCGCCTGCCACGTATAGAAATACACAGGCTGGTAACGTGTTCAGCAACAGGGCACCTGGGGCAGTGGTGAGTGGGGGGGTAAGGAGAACACTCAGCTGACACACCTACCTGCAAATAAGCACATATGGACATCAAACGCCCTTTAGAAAGGAAATACAGTAATGTAGATTGAGACTGTACGTAAGGTTACACTGATTACCCATCCTCTCTACGTCCTGTAGGTGGCGTGTCTGATCCGGGTGCCCACAGAGGTGGTCAAACAGAGGACCCAGGCTTCACCCTCATCCACCACCTACCGCATGCTGCTGACTACACTCAAAGAAGAGGTACACAGCACTCAGAGGAACTTTGTTAGATGATAAACCTGGTTTATTACAACTTTAATCTTTTTTTTTTTTTCTAGTTTTGGATATCACTGCTATCAGTAATGATTGGTGGATTTTTTTTAACCATAATGTCATTTCACTGATTTATTTGAAAATCTTTTCGTACGGTCGTTCTTGTGAAATATTGTTCTTGGCACCATGTAAAATAAATAAAGTAAATCTTCATAATTTCTCTAAGGAAAACATTTATTTATTGAGTCAGAGTGTTTGTCTGTGATTGTAATAAAAGTGTGTTCTGTTCTGTTATCTCTGATCAGGGTGTCCGAGGCTTGTACAGAGGATACGGGAGTACGGTTCTCAGAGAGGTAGGATTACTTCAAATGGTTTTTTTTCTCTCTTACCTATTCATTCCTTTTATCTCAGTTTGTCTGAGTTCCCACCACAAGTGATAGTGCTCTCAACCAATAGGATCACATACTTGTTATGGTAGTCTTGGTAAAGTTTAGTTTTAGTCAATTGCGAAGGACATCCTACAGCTTCTACATCCATTTTAAGAGTTTATTCTAAAGACAATTACCAGACTCCTTGAAGGCCGTGAAGTGAATTCTTTTTGATAGGCTGAACAAATATTGAGGCTTTCCACTCCTCTGACTGAAGACGTTTTAATTTCTCCCGAGCTTTATTGAGGTTGGAAATATTGATTCAACTGGTTTTTTTTTTTCCATCCCATTCAATTACTTATGCAAGTGGCCCAGCCTCCTATTAGAAGTACATCTGATTAATTAATGCAATTAGTTGCAATGCAAAACAAAACATGGATAAATGAGCATTGGGCTTCACCCCTGATGGCCGCTCACCCTTTTTGTAAATGAAAAAGCCGCTCCAGTTCTTTGATTCATGATCTTCTGTTTAATTGCACCTGCAGTGCATGATAACACAAAATAATTGTTGCAAAAAGCTGTTTAGATCTCTCACTCGCCTCGCCCCGCCTGATAAGTTTCAATAGAAGTGGAAAAGAAAATGAGAAAGGTGGGCAGAGATGGAGAAAGAAGTATATGAAGGTGACACTTGTCTTTCCATCCCCCTTTTTTTGGGGGAGGCGGGTGAGGGTGTAATCTAGTCCCCTCCGCTGTGCTAGCCTGTACTTATTTTCTGCCTCACTAAACTGATGTTATTCACGCAAATTCCATCTGGACAGCCGGGGGGGAAAAAAGGACAACAAGACACTGTGATTTCTCCGAGGGGCTCTGAATAAATGAATACATTTGGAGGCTGGCGCACGGCCTGTGTGCATACTAACACTGGCAGATGAAACGCACCGGTGGCGGCAGGGATTTTTGCGGGCACGGGAACGGCAAGGGATGCTCCGCAGTGATTGGCTTTGACGTGTGTCAGGAAGGTAATTCATTTTCTCTCGGCCTCGTTCACTATCCGCCCTATCTCCCTCCGTCGGACAAGCGACCCTGTCAAGATAAGTTTGTTTATGTGGTACGGCGTTGTTTCTCCGCCCCTCCCTCACTGGCCCACTAATTGGGGTCCTCTCTGTGCTATATATTCATTAGGGTTCAGAAGGCATTTCTGATGGGCATGATATCACATTAGTGCAGGATGTGTGAGGATCGAACACGGCCGGGGGCGGTTGGGGGGAGGAGCTGGTCTGGGTTTGGGAAGGTTGGGTGGAGGTGTGACTGATTTGGTGATCCGGTTCACATTGTAGCAACAAACCCACGAACCCAGATCATCAAGAACAACTTTCAAACTGTTATGGTGGATTTTACACAACACACTCCCAACAATGCCCAAAGTTTTATTGAGACACCATATCTGAACTTTTGACTAATAGACATTTAATTCTTTTTTTTACTTTTGCACCACATTAATCTCTACTGTGTTCTACCCTCTCCTTAAAATAAACTGTCAAGTTGTCCGCTGAATCGGCACCTTTTGGGTTCCAGCTGAATAGAGCATGAAATCAGTTCGATTCAGATTGTGGTGAATACAATTGTGCTGTGAAAAATGACTTTATTCAATTTTCACAAAGTGCTGGCTTATTAATGAACATCAGCAAGACTTTGTTCAGTATTTCAAGTAGAGTACACTTCTTTTAAGTCCCAGATTTATGATGTTCATCTATTCATCAATTGTTAAATTGTATTAATTTAATGAAAATATAATTAAACCAGATACTATTTATATTTAATCATCAGGAGATGCCTGCCTGTTTTGACAGTATCCACTATTTCTCCAACAGACACCCCAAGCTTCTCCTGTTGAATAGTACCACCTTCCACCACTAGATGGCATGCTAAGATTATCACTGTCTTAGATGTTTGCGTCTGACTTTCTCTCATTTCACTCCAACCCCATCTCCCCATGTACCCCCACCTTCTTTTTTTCTCCCTGTCGTTCGGCTCCCCCATCACACCAATCCAGCTTTATGGCATTTATGTGCAGCAGTCACTGCACTGAAAATGATGGCCTTTTTTTTTTTTTTTTTTTAATGGCGAGCCCTGTATTTTTCTGATCTAAAGCGCTGTGAGGTGATCTCGGATTTGATCTAAACTGGTCCGATTTGAGTTTGAGTAATGAGCCTGAGATGGGTTATTAGATAGTAATTTAGGGTTGTGGTGGGATAGGTGTAAGTGGAGCTGATAGTGTCTGACACAGTCGACTTAAGAGCCTGGAACATGGTCTGATTGAGCGCAGCATACGGCTACGCTACATGTATCTCTCATACTTATGTCCTTTCACCTACTCACTCTGAAAGCCACTTAATTTAAATCCATTTTCACATATTTAAGTGGTTAGGCACTCAGACAAGGAAGGTAATAAACTCTCATTTAGCTTGCTAAATGAGAGTTTGTTAATGAAAAATGTGTCCCTGGTCTTCCTTTTACCGGTGTTATGTATATTTTTCCTTAGCCAGCCTCTGAATCAGCCGTAACGTTCCTCCACCCCAACAGTTGGGACCTGGCAACCCGAGGTATAAGATCTGGCGGTAGGGCTTATGAAACACCTCTCCATCCAGGTTCCTCCCCACCACATCTATGCTTCCTCTCTATCCTTCTCCTCTTCAATCCCCGGCTGATCCCTCCTCTGCTTCCTCCATCAGGGGGTTTAGCTGTAAGAAAGACTTGCTGAATTGGATTTTAACTGCTACCAACAGGCCAAATTACATGACTCCAACTTTGGGATTTCGGCAGTTATGTCCTGTTTTACAAATGTTTTTAAGGTTTGTAACTATCAGTCTCAAAGCACTTCGGAGGCTGACTTTGAGCTGCAGCGGGGTGAGAAATAAAAAGACCAACATAAAGTGTCAAAGTAAGGCCTTTGGCCGCTACAATCCTCCAGACCAGCTTAAGTGCTTCTTGTCAGATTTATAACTCTTAATTGATCTATGGATTGTTTTTCTTGGTTGAAAAAGGCCATTAAAACTTCTCATAGCCCAAGTTGACGGATGCAAACTGCTTCTATTACCAGACCATGAGTCCAAAATCCAAAGATCTAGTTGTGTAATATCATGGAACACCAAGAGAACCTGCAAATATCACTACCGAGTATCCCGTTTGAGCAGTTGAGCAGCAGTTTGCAGGCCGAGCCGACCCTTGTTAGAAGAGAGTGATGTCTTTCTTAAGGACATCACTCTTCTCTATCTCTTTACCACACATGTCACACCAGGGAGTGAAGGTTTACTCCCACTCCCATGCTGGATGACTGGCTGCACCTGTCATTCACATTTGTGTAGTTGTGTAAATGCAATTGTTTCTGCACTTTCTTGTTTGCCTCATCATACATCCATGTTGGCCCACGCACCTATTTTACATCCCCCTCACACATCCAGTCCCCCTGGAGTGGACATTTGCTAGATGGCTCCTGCTGCAAATCTCTCTAAAGCACAGGAACCTTCCTAAGAACACGTGTTGAGAACTCAGTTGTTGCGTTGTGTACATTGAGTTATGATTGAGTTATGATGAGTCCGTACAGAGCAGCAAAGTGGAAATTGTTTGCTTCCTCTGCTGGGATGCTGAGATTGAAACCGTATCCACAGTCATGCAGCATAGAGCTGACCCCTGCATGGCCCTTCTTTTGGAAAGGAGCCACTCTTCACTGTCTGTGACGCAGGTTCAAAAGGGAGAGGTGAGGGGAATCACTCTCATATCCTGTCTGTGTGCGCACTGATCCACAGACGCTCGTGTTTATAAACCCTCATATGAGAAAGACCGAAGCACGGGAGAGGCAGAGCAGACAGAGGCAAGAGAGACAGGGCAGAGGAACCAAAACATGTTTATTTTCCTTTACATATGTAAAGGCAGGATTTGTGGGACAGGTGTGAAGGAGCGGAGGCTTCCTCCTGCTTTGTGTTTAGTGTTGGACCTCGTTAGAGCAGCTGCCATTAGTCTCTTAGAGCCAGACAGCAAACCAACTCTTCTAAATGGTGTCAACACTTTAAAAGGCTTAACAGAGCTGGATTAAATGAAATGGAAAATGTCACAAGATCACACAGTTAAAAAAGAGGAACCAAACCAAGGAAAATATTAAATAATCAGTTGAAAATAAAATATAATGCCTACCAGGAAGATGACTGTGCTTTCTTGTTTCATTTTGGAACGATTTGAAAGGCCATTTTCAATTTATTGCTGTGTGCAATTACTCAGTTATAGGATAAGATTTGTATTAGAATAGCTGCCAATGAAATGGAGTTTGGCTCTATTGGTTTTAAAAAAACAGAGGTGAATGTTTTAAGGAATGCCAGCTACTGGTGCTGCCTTATCTGTTTACACTGTGATCAATGAGTAGCTCAAGAGTCCTGAGAAAACCTGTTGACCTCAATGGATCTGACCCTTGACACGACTTGACCCATAGATGGTTGTTTGACTGCTTCTGTGATAAGGAGAAACAACTGAAGAGGGTAGGCCACCTTGGTGTTCTCTCTAGTGAAGGACACCCATACTGGCATTGAATTAGCAGACTGCATATACATACATACTCGTCAACTTAAAAACTTTGGTAGAACTGTTTAGAATTCCTTCACAGGAACTCAAAGGCACTGCTATAATAGAGGGGCCTCCACCTGATGTGTCTATTCACATTGTGAGTTTTAGCAGTACTCACTGCTCTGATGGATCACTATCTGTCTACCTGCTTGAGCTATGGAAATATCAGTCTTGAACACTGCCCCCGCTCCAGTTGTTTGCAGGTCGAGCCGACCCTTGTTAGAAGAGTGATGGCCCTCTCAAGCCGCAGAGAACGATTCCTCTTCGTCACTTGATGATCACTTTACCACGCACGCCGCACCAGGGAGTGATGGTTTACTCCCACCGCCACGCTGGATGACGGATGGATAGGCTTCTGTTAACAGTCACTGGCTGCACCTGTCATTTACATTAGCATAGTTGTGTGAATACAATTGTATATCTTCGCTTTCTTCCATGCGTCATCATACATCTGTGTAGTCCAGTCACCCTGGGGTGAACATTGGCATGGTGGCTTATTTGCTGCAAATCTAACTAATCCTCAGGAACCTTCCTCTGGTCAACACCTGGTTTATTCATGAATTCGAGGAGTTAGCTGCAATGCTGTCAGGCTTGCTACTCAGCACATATTTGGCTGGGGAGACAGTGCAGGGCTTTCTGTGGTTCTACTTGAGGATGATGCATTGGAAGTCTGTGCCACTGAGAGCCACGGATCACACACTTACTTTAAGTACATTTGTCCCAATTCAGCTCTTCATTCAACTAAAAAATCCATCATTGTGACTGCAGTTTGTAATGCAGAGAAACCTAGTGCATTTCTGTGTGGAGAGTTATCACCTAATGCCTACTTCCAGGCATTTATTTCAGGAAAAAAAGACATTTGTTTTTTGACAGCTATATATTTTTTTTAATGACTGTGTGAGTGCTGTGACCACGGTGGCCATGTTAGTCTTTATCTCTGGTGTCTCGGGGCTATGTTTGCTTCCCACAACTTAACGCATGTTTGTCTCAATCCGAGCAGAAAACCTTTTGGTGCTGCACATGTGTTTCTAATAACACACAGCCCCGACGGCCTGGCAAGGGACTGAGTGTGTGGGGGGGTGAGGGGTGGGAGAGTATGTAGGGGAGGCGCGGTAATAGGTCTGGAGCGGCGAGGGAAAAGGGACTGCAGCGGTTTGGATGTCATATGGAAGGAAATATGTGTCAATGCTCCTGTACGTTGGAATCTGGTGCCAGTACACAAGATTGAATGTGAAGCATTATTCCCCTGACGGCAATTCTTGCAATGTAGATTTTTGTTTGAATTGGACACCTGTTCCACTTTCGTTTCACAGGCATTAAAGTGACATAATACCCTAACTGCCTAAACACTGTAATCCCATCTCAGTCAGACGGCCTGACTGTAAGAAGCCTTCCAAATGAGTTACACTTTCAATCAGATCCACTCTAAATACCAGTAACGTCTTATTTTCACTTCATGCTGTAGTGACAGTAGATAGTGAGAGTTAAGGGAGTGGAAGGAGGATAAATCAGTGCAGTGCAATAGCGAGACATGGGGAAGCACTCAGTAATTACAACACCACTTCTCTTTCATGAGAAGCAACAGTGCACATCCTTCTCCCTCTCCCTTTCTCCCCCCCTTTTCCAAAAACAGGCAGTCTCATCATTGAATTCAATTTAAAAATTCAATTCAATTCAATTCAATTCAGTTTATTTTGTATAGCCCAGAATCACAAATTACAAATTTGCCTCAGAGGGCTTTACAATCTGTGCACATGCGACATCCTCTGTCCTTCCCTCACATCGGCACAGGAAAAACTCCCCTAAAAAAACCCCTTTAACAGGGAGAAAAAAGGAAGAAACCTCTGGGAGAACGACAGAGGAGGGATCCTTCTCCCAGGATGGACAGAATGCAATAGATGTCATGTGTACAGAATGAACAGCATAACAGAGATACAACACATTCAATGTATATGACATAAATGATTCATATAATAAGACTACTTATAATAACAGCAGCAATTATTACAGTAGAATTATAATTATGAAAATAGGGATAGTAATGTGATTAATAATAATAATGGAAGTGTGTCAGTCGGCTCACAGCAGGAGGCACGACTACGGTCCAGGTACCACAACGATTCATGGAAACCTGCAGAGCGAGAAAGCAAAAAGGGCTTCAGGGTGGAAGTAAAGCTAAAATGCTTAATGGTACAGGTAATAGTAATAGTAATGTGACTAGTAATAATAATGGTGGTAGCAGTCGGTGTCAGCAGGGCTGTAGCAGGATGCACGACCAAAATGTGACCCCTTGTGAATTCAATTGACTTTTGGAATGTAAATGTTAATACATTACAGACAATGATTTGCCTTTTTAAATCACAATATGATTTGCAGGATTGTTTTGTCGTTTGCAAGTTTTTTTGTTGCAAAAGTGCCCCCTTTTCCCCAGACAGTCACATGAGGCTCTCCAGAAGCAGCACCCCCCCCACACCCCCACACCCCCACCCCCCCGCCACGCCTGCCCCCTATTCCCTCAGTCACAACCATCATCGTGCTAGCGGCAGCGCTTACGACCCAAACGCATCTGGAACAAACCTCCCGAATGTCAAGGGTTGTGCTGTGATGTCACTGCTTAACGTCTAATGGAAAAAAGGAAATATAAAGTGTCCCTCGCACCACGAGCATTCGCCTCACTAGACCCCGACAGAGGTTAGGAGTTCAAACCAATTCATAATTCAACACTCATCTACATTTACGGCAGTCCAGGCTGGAACTGCTGTTTATGTGAGCCAAGAGGATTACATGGTTTAATGTTCGTGCTTGATATACCACAATAGTAATTCAAACCATGCCAGATTAATGAAAGAATTCACATTTTTTTGTGTGGTGCCGACAACAAGATGGTCTGCAACCAATTCTTCTTGTAAAAACCATAGTTAAGTTAACTTCTTCTCTCAAGCACATCTAGTGGCTGGCCTCGAGGACTGGTAACAATCAGTCGGCCCACCACTTTGGTCCAGATGGAAATATTTCAACAACTATCGACCGGCATAAAATATGCACAGACATTCATGTTCCCCATAGGATGAACTCAACTGGCTTTGGCTATCTTCTGACTTTCCATCTAGCATCACCATGAGGTTGACAGGTTTGATTTTGAGGTAAATAACGCTTTGCTTCAGATATTAAAGGTCCCCAGAGGATGAATTTTACTTCAATCGAGAGCTACATTGGCTTAAGAAACAAAGAAAGGAGTAGTTATATCAACCAATAATAACTGTATGTTGGCTAACGCATCTATTGTGTCAACTAAAAATGATGTCAAGGAGACAAGCCATAAAACCGCAAACAAGAAGGCAGTGTGAAATAATGAAGTGGAAATGAATGACATAACCATTCGATCTGAATTTCACGCTAGCGTAGCACCTCATTTTTTATTTTTTATTTAAGGAGCCTAAAGATTGAATATTGGTGCAAGGGCTGTGTTACTTCCTAATGAAAAACATCATTGACTCGATGACAAGCTGGATAACATAGGGCATTTTAGATGTCTTACCCATAAAGGGCTAGTTTTTTTATATTCATCAATAATAGTGCAGCTCAGTATTGTGTTGTGCAGCCTTTTGTCGAGGCCTGCGACAGATTGATCAGGTCCAAGCATGGTTTTGTTTGGCTTTCTCTTCTATCTGTGTGTGTGTTTTCAAAGTGACTGCGTCACTGCCAGTATGCACTTCTCTCAGTATGGAGAATCCGTTATTTCCAGCTGTGCTGCTGCTGTTCTTATCTGATCCCCAGCTGATAAGAGCTGTTTCTGTCAGTGAGAAACATTTCAGTTGGCTACAGGCAGCGATTGGTTGGCCTTGAAGGACTCTGGTCTGTGTTTTATTGCTGTGGGCATTGCTCCCAGAAAGCATAGTGAGTGTGTGTGTGTGGATCTTCATCTCTGCCATATGTTTTCATACGGGCATGTTTGTGTGCCATGCTGGAGATATCAAAGCGAGCAGCGTTATTCTGGACCTTCCTGCCTGCTTCACTCTATTTTACGCTCTTTCCTTTAAAGGAAAAGTCTCACGTCATTACCAAGGACTATTAAACAGTGTTAATGTTAACTGTATTTATGGACACAAATACTTTCAAATATACCGCTGGAAAAATATATACAATGCTTTCTGTTTTTGGCCGAGTTATGGCTGCTTTTAACCGTTCATAAAAGTCCCAGTATTCATTGCAAAGGCTGCACTGGCACGAGAGTGCCCATTTCCAGTAAACCACTATAAGCATGCAAATGTTTTGCCTGACAAAACAAGCACAATTTTGCATGTACTGGGAAAATACAGGACAACTGTACTATATTGACATTTTTGTGTGAGTGGGTAGGGCTAGACCAACTGACATTAGCAGCCCATCTATGCTCACATGTTAGCAGCTACTATACACGCTCAAGGAATAATATTCTGTTTACATTGTTGGCTGTATACAAACATGATTGGTTACACTATCACTCACTAAAAAGTCAAGTGCTTTTTGTTTCGGTTCATACTGGTCTTCTCTTACGTTCTTTATCTTGTAAAAAGCCTGTGGCAAAGTTATCTACACCAGAATAGATTGGGTATGTTGATCAGAGCTGCCTGTAGCTGCTGGATCTGTCACTTTAAATTTTCAATTATTTTGAAAGGTTTTTCGTTCATATAAATAACCGTGTTTCTCCAGTCGTTCCTTTCAGTTTGTCTTAAAGGGCGTGTCAGCCTTGTACACAATCAGAAGTCGGTCTGAAGCAGCTTTCACAACTCAATCTGATAATTCATTTTCGAAAAATGAACCTCATTAAATGCTGTTGGCTAGTATTGTCCTTAATGCGTTCTCTAAAATCTGTCTAAATGGATGGATTTGTACGCACAATTGAAAAGACGATGCCACACCCATTTTGGGGAGCAGCTTAAACAAAATATTTTTTTTTCAAGATGTACCTTATGGTACATATTGGAGCTGTAATAGTATGATCTTATCACGGTATATGTTAAATGTTATTAAACTATATTGTTAATTATTATTTTCAAAAATGTGTTTCCCTTTAAACTCTAGCCTTGTTCAATTTAAGATTAAAAACATATGCTGCTCAGTAGCCTCTACCCTTCTCAACCAGCTGTGTAGCTAAGCTAACGCTGCACCCTTCAACCTCTCCCATGCTCAGCACCAGCACATTTTCTCTCAGTCCTTTCTCCCACGTCTCACTCCTAAGCCTCAGCCAGATCCTCAGGCAGCCATCCATCTCTTCCTGTCAGCAGCTAATTGGCCGACCCTTAGGGCGTCCTGTGTCACACCACACCACCATTCATTGGTAGTGTGCACTCTGCCACTGATGTCATCGGTCAGTGGCTGTGATGGATCCAAACTGCCACGTTTTTAACCCAATGAAGTGTTTCATTGGGTAAATAGCATTTTTTTTTTAATGACCGATAAATTATATATTAAACACAGAATCTTTCCAATATGGTTAACCACAAACCGTAAGGAAGTTTTTTGTATTAATTCCCACTAATCATGTTTAGCATTTAACATTTTACATCCCATGAGAATGTCCCTGCTTCACATCAGTGTTGCATTACTAGCATACTTTACTTCACATCCTCTCATTAAAGGCTGTGGAGAAAAAGAAGCATCAGGTGTCTGTTTGATGAGGACGCTTGTGCTTCTTTCCCTGTCTTGGCTTTGCCTGTTCTGCTGTGTCAGGCATCCATTTTGCAGCAACAAGCTGCACACAGGTGGGAGGAAGAAAAAGAATCACTCGCACAACATAAACATAAAGAGTTTCTGGGAAGCATTTCTGTCATGTCGATGGAATTGCTCTCTTGAATCTTTGCCAGCCCACTGTTTCCCCACCAACACCACCTCTCCTCCCTCTTTTTCCTCCACCCCCTCCTCAGAACAAGTCTTGATTTGTCGGGAATATTAGCGCCCTGTGCCGACATTCGCCGGGCTGCCACGGCAGCTTATGGGAACCGGGGTGGGCCAGGTGCAATTTGATTTGCTCACGGGAGAGATGTGCCGCTGCTCAGACCTCTCCATAGTTTGGCTTGTTCAAACATACACACACACACACACACACACTCTCTCCGCGCTGCCCTTGGCATTCAAAACTGTCAGATGGAATTCTTCAGCAAGTGCACTCACTGCCGTTCTCGTTTTTACAGCGCCGGGGAGCTGCAAAGGTTGGGATGAGTGATTGCTAGTCGCTTGAGGCAGAACACTCCTCCATAGTTACACAGTATAGGGCCTTAAAGGGACACACGTGTGCTTGTGCTGTGGGATACTCACAACAGCATGGCCAACACTCTCTAATCTGTGACAAATTTGGGTTTTGAGGAACTGCACCGAGCACAGGGGGAGTTATGCTTTGTGTGTGTTGTAGGTTTAGGTTTAGATAGCCATCTGATTTGTGTGAAGTGTGCCTCAGGGGAGTTTAAAGACAGGTGTGTGTGTGTGTGTGTGTGTGTGTGTGTGTGTGTGTGTGTGTGTGTGTGTGTGTGTGTGTGTGTGTGTGTGTGTGTGTGTGTGTGTGTGTGTGTGTGTGTGTGTGTGTGTGTGTGTGTGTGTGTGTGTGTGTGGGCCTGCTTTCTGTTATAGGGAGAGCAGGCCTTGACTTCCACTAACCAGCACTATACAACCACCAAGAGAGAAGTAATCTAACTCTCTCTCTCTCTCTCTCTCTCTCTCTCTGGCACTCTCAGTTTACCCCCTTTTCCCCCTCCCTTCTCACCCTCTCTCTCCCTCAGGCCTCTCTTATGAAGTGAGAGGCCAAACACAGGCCCGGAGTGCCGGATCAGGCTCCCTCTATCGATTGACTTTATTTATGTGTTTGTTTATTTATTTAAAAGGCCCTGAACCCCTCTGTCCCAGGTGTACTTAGGTGCCACACACACACACACACACACACACACACACACACACACACACACACACACACACACACACACACACACACACACACACACACACACACACACACACACACACACACACACTCTCTCTCTCTCTCTCTGTGTCCCTCTTACTGGACTGTACACATACAAATTCCCCCCTGTACTCCTATGTTTAGCTAAGGTTTTTGCAGCGTCACTGCCGGGTGTAACGTGTTCCGTCACTGTAACTAGGTGTGACATTAGCTCATATGTGCACGCACGACTTGTGTCCAGTGTTTAGAAACATAACATAGAGATGCCCATGATTGGGAAATAATTAACAGCCCATATGTGGTTAAAGTTGGAAAATTCCAAAGGTTAAAGCAGCCTAATTCACAGGTAATTCACATATCTGTTGTTTGTTGGTAATACAGCTGGATGATAGTCCAATATTATCATTTATTGACTCAACGACGTTAAGCTAATATCAAAATATTGTTTGTCCAAATTCTGGGCGGGTGGGGACAAAACTTTATTGATCGAAATAAAATTTCCATTTTCCATGACAAACATATAAATGGAAGGTACAAACAAACATATAAACAGTAATTGAATTAAGTAAAAACAGTAAAGGAGAGATAACAAATACGACTCCACTTAAAATTACAATGCAATTATAACACAATTGTTTGTATAATCTTTGCTTTAGTGGTATTTTAGAGTTTATATTATATGTTAGGTCTTTTTTTAATATGCCTTACATTGATATATGTCAATATTAAAATTATTTTATATATATATATATATTAATAATAATATATTTTATTTATACAATAATAACGAACTGGTACTCAAAAACAGTCCATCTGGAGTTTTTGGGAAATAATTGCTGCCCCCACTAACCATTGACTCAGAGCTCAGGGTATTGCAACATGCATCCTTATTACATATCTGTCATAATTCATTAGAATAGCACTAT
>NC_072465.1:4950601-4953101 GCF_027596085.1 Anoplopoma fimbria
TGAATAACTTTTTCATGAAGGTCCTACCGTCTTGTAAGTGGTCTCTACTCCCACTAATGACTCCACCGCGGATCGATTGGTACCATCCGCGAGTCTCTAGAGTCCTTCCTTTGATGTAGCTGCCATTGACTCGCTAGGAGTTAGGGTTAGGGTTAGGATAGGATAGGATAAGGGATGAAAACCACAGATTCTTGATCCTTTCTGAAAATACACCCTCTTCCGAATGTGGTAGAGCCTTGGAAACGGTCTCCGCCCCACTAATTGGGCCGGCCCGATCGAATGGTACCAACCCCGACTCTCTAGGACCTTGGGAATGGTTCGAAACCCAAGAAAATATTGGTTTTTCGTGAATAACTTTTTCATGAAGGTCCTACCGTCTTGTAAGTGGTCTCTACTCCCACTAATGACTCCACCGCGGATCGATTGGTACCATCCGCGAGTCTCTAGGTCCTTCCTTTGATGTAGCTGCCATTGACTCGCTAGGGTTAGGGTTAGGGTTAGGATAGGATAAGGGATGAAAACCACAGATTCTTGATCCTTTTTGAAAATACACCCTCTTCCGAATGTGGTAGAGCCTTGGAAACGGTCTCCGCCCCCACTAATTAGGCCAAGCCCGATCGAATGGTACCGACCCCGAGTCTGTAGGACTTCGGGAAGGGGGTGAAACGGGCAAAAAATGAAAAAGGATCAAGACGCCTTTTTGAATAACATTTTTTCTGAAGATCCTACAAACTTTTTTCTAACGTACATCTATAGTAAGTAGGGCACGGCCTTTCCAATGGTACTACCCCCGAGTCTCTAGGTCCTTCCTGTGATATAGCTGCCATAGACTCCCCATGTTAATTTTTCCGAAAATTTGCCTAAGTGTTTTTTCGGTAGAGGGTTAGGGTTAGGGTTAGGGTTAGGGTTAGGGTTAGGGTTAGGGGTTAGGGTTAGGGTTAGGGTTAGGGTTAGGGTTAGGGTTAGGGGTTAGGGTTAGGGTTAGGGTTAGGGTTAGGGTTAGGGTTAGGGTTAGGGTTAGGGTTAGGGGTTAGGGTTAGGGTTAGGGTTAGGGTTAGGGTTAGGGTTTAGGGTTAGGGTTAGGGTTAGGGTTAGGGTTAGGGTTAGGGTTAGGGGTTAGGGTTAGGGTTAGGGTTAGGGTTAGGGTTAGGGTTAGGGTTAGGGTTAGGATAAGGGATGAAAACCACAGATTCTTGATCCTTTTTGAAAATACACCCTCTTCCGAATGTGGTAGAGCCTTGGAAACGGTCTCCGCCCCCACTAATTAGGCCAAGCCCGATCAGAATGGTACCGACCCCGAGTCTGTAGGACTTCGGGAAGGGGTGAAACGGGCAAAAAATGAAAAAGGATCAAGACGCCTTTTTGAATAACATTTTTTCTGAAGATCCTACAAACTTTTTTCTAACGTACATCTATAGTAAGTAGGGCACGGCCTTTCCAATGGTACTACCCCCGAGTCTCTAGGTCCTTCCTGTGATATAGCTGCCATAGACTCCCCATGTTAATTTTTTCCGAAAATTTGCCTAAGTGTTTTTTGGTGGGGGTTGGGTTAGGGTTGGGGTTGGGGTTAGCGTCCCTAGGAGTTCGGAGTTAGGGTTAGGAGTTGGGGGGTTAGGAGGTTAGGGTTAGGGTTTAGGGTTACAGGGTTAGGGGTTGGGGTTGAGGTTAGGGTTAGGGTTAGGGTTTAGGGTTAGAAAGTTAGAAAGGAGTTAGGGTTTGGAGTTTGGGTTGGGGTTAGGGTTAGGAGTTGGGAGTTAGGGGTTGGAGTTAGGGGTTGGGGAATTTAGGAGTTAGGGTTAGGCGGTTAGGTTTAGGGTTAGGGTTAGGGTTTAGGGTTAGGAGTTGAGGAGTTAAGGGGTTAGGAGTTAGAGTTAGGAGTTTGGAGTTGGAGTTGGAGTTGGGATGAAAACCACAGGTCTTGATGTGCAAAATACACCCCTCTTCCGAATGTAGTGAGCCTTGAAACAGTCTCCGCCCCCACTAATTAGGCCAAGCCCGATCGAATGGTACCGACCCCGAGTCTGTAGGACTTCGGGAAGAAGTGGCGGGCAAAAAATGAAAAAGGATCAAGACGCCTTTTTGAATAACATTTTTTTCTGAAGATCCTACAAACTTTTTTTCTAACGTACATCTATAGTAAGTAGGGCACGGCCTTTCCAATGGTACTACCCCCGAGTCTCTAGGTCCTTCCTGTGATATAGCTGCCATAGACTCCCCATGTTAATTTTTCCAAAAATTCGCCAGACAACATTCTGACAGATGGATTTTCAGTCACGCTTGGGGTTAGCCCTCTCCCCGTCCTCTGATTAGGCTGAAACAGACTAGCTGCTGCCTCAATTACCCCATGAAAACCTCTTCCTCATAGGGTTTAGGGTAGGGTTAGGGTTAGACATCACAGCTGATTTTTAAAACCACAGATTCTTTCTTATCATTTTTGAAAATAAATCAATAAAAATTGGTAAAGCCTTGAAGCTGTCTCCGCCCCCCTGTTACCAAGCCC